>NW_027520990.1:300000-600000 GCF_052094955.1 Ictidomys tridecemlineatus
GGTGTAACTGCAGACCATATCTAATTAAATTATATATAATTAAATCATATCTAGACCTATCACCAAACCAAACTTGATTTAGAATTGGTTGTGGCATATTAGTTTAGAAGAGAATATATACTCATCTCTCTCCCACTTCTCAGCCCTTTGTCTTCTGATTCTCTTCTCTAAAATCTGCAAGGTGCTAGAAAAGGAATAATAATTTATTTAAAGAAGTATAGATCTCTTTTGTAAATTTTTTAAATTGTAGATGGACACTATATCTTTGTTTTATTTATTTTTTTTATGTGGTACTGAGGATCGAGCCCAGTGCCTCACACATGTGAGGCAAGTGTTCAACCACTGAGCTAAAACCCAGTCCCTATAGATCTCTTATAAATAAAAATTCTTGATTTTAGTAACTGACAGTTAAAATTATCTTGGGATTTATAGCATTTTTTTCCTACAGAAAACCATAGGCAAAATTGCAACATGCTTGGAATTGCAAAGTGCAGCTTTACAGATAAATGGATTTTTTAAAATGAATTATTCTAAATTGTTCTGATAAGATATTAGACATTCATGCCCAAAGCAATATTATCTCAGAAGGGTTTTATAACAATTGGAATTGATCAGTTGAACTCACACTTAAATGATTTAGTTCATACTTTGTAAACGGTAGAAATAAAAGATATGATTCTAATTTTTTCTGTTTCTATTAGCTTGAATATTCCAAAAATCAGTTTGGAACTTTTTATTTTCTACCTTTAAAACAAGAAATATATTTATTTTAAATATTTTATTCTTGCCATTTAAAAGACATGGGGTGCAGTGAAATCTTTGTAATGAAAAGATATAATATGCATATTTTAAATTTAGTCCACACAGTCCCAGGAAGAATTTAAACTGGAGGACCTGAAGAAGCTAGAACCAAGTAAGTTTTGTTTTATATTTTTTAGTTATATTTTTTTAGGAAGAGAGTTTTATCTGTTGTGAATATTAAGATTGTTTAGCACAGAAAGTGATTGGATTTATTTCTCTTATTTTTTGGTGCTTTTAAAATTCCTACAATATTTGTATTTTTAATTACCATTTGGATTTAATCTTTATTATAGAATATATATGTTGTACTTCATCTAAATATCCAAATTAACCTTTAATTTGTCTTAATGGCTTTAATAAGATTATAATTATTTTGATAAACATTTTCAGTAGAGTCCAGTAGAGAATATAAGGTTACAGTCATTAATGCCCATTCACATTACATGTTATTGAAAACTACAGTCTGAATGTTGGGAATGCATTACAAAGTGTTTTGTTGTTGTCTCCATTTTTTTCCCTTCTTCAAAATTTTAAAAAGTAAACAATTCCTTCAGTTATCTTGTTGGTTAGGATATTCCCAAATAAAGCCTTTCTGCTGTTTCAAATGATTGCTCTCTTAGAACTGTCTGCAGTATGGGCAAAGGCACAGTGTGAATAACTGAATGAATGTAAGTTAATGTAGCCTTTTTAAAAAAACTTTTTTAGTTGTAGACAGATACAATACCTTTATTTTATTTATTTGTTTTTATGTGGTGTTGAGGATCAAATCCAGTACCTCACACATGCAAGGCAAATGCTCTGCCAACTGAACTATAACTCAGCTCCTGTACTCTTTTTTTATTGAGATAAGATTGCACATCTCAGTGCATTTATGTGACTAGGGAATAGTAGATTTTATTTATCCAACTAAGTAAGATTTTTAAGTAGGGAATCATAAAATCAAAGCATTTTCAAACAGAAAGGAGTCTCAGACTTGTGATCACATTCTCTATTGAGGAAAGAAATGAAATGATTTGTTTGTCCTGTTTCACTTCAATCTCCAGTAACTGAGCAGGGCCTAAATCTCAGAACATTTGTCAGTGTATCTCAGTTCACACTAGTGCAATCCTTTTAATGTAAACATGCTTTGAGTAAGAGATAAAATATTAATTTAAGAACTAAAGAGAGCCTTGCACAGTGGCGCATGCCTGTAATCACAGCCGCTCGGGAGGCTGAGGCAGAAGGATATCAAATTCAAAGCCAACCCTAGCAAAGCAAGGCACTAAGCAACTTAGTGAGACCCTGTCTCTAAATAAAATACAAAATAGGGCTGGGGATGTGGCTCAGTGGTCAAGTGCCCCTGAGTTTAATCCCAGTACCCCCTGCCAAAAAAAGAACTAAATAGAATGTTCCTATAAATTCCACAAACTGCCAATATCTAATTCATTATAGCAATTCTAACAAAGACATATATTATTGAGATAGCTGAAATGTGATTGTATTGCAGATCCAGGATAGAAAAAGGATTCTCAGAGTATACTGAAGGGGATCTGATTTTCTGTTGTTTGGGTTGGAAAAGAGAAGTTAACAACAACAACAGACAACAACAAAGGAATGCATAGCAGATTTGTTGTGATTCTGGTGGCTTTTCCACAGTTTTAGATGATCATATTTCATTTCTTCAGAACACCATTCTTCTGAATATGGCAAGAATTCTGTCATTTTAATAGTTTTGGTTTCTTTATGTAATCCAGATCATAAAGTTTTGTTTTCTTTGTGGTTCTGGGGATCAAACCCATGACCTCACACATTTTAGGCAAGTATTTCACCACTGAGCTACATCTCCAGCCCTAGATCATAAGAGTTGGAGATGTTATAAGAGACACAACTTATATTCAGAAATAGTTCTTATGCCTATATCCAATGTATATAAGGATACTAATCAATGTAATATTTCTCAGAAATTTTGGGGTTTTTTTGTACCTAAAACTTTATTTCTCAAAAGCATTAATAAATACTTTGTATAAGATTGAGATATAATTTATATAAAGCACAATTCACCAATTTAATGTATCCTTCAATTTTTTTAGTAAATTGGAAGAGTTATGCAGACATCACCACAATCAATTTTAAGACATTTTCATCACCACAAGAAGAAACCCTATTCCCATGAGCAGTCATTCACTTCTTGCCATCCCCCTAAAATCCCTTCCAATTCCCAGCCCTATGAAACCATTAGTTTGATTTCTGTCTATAAATTGTCCTATTGTAGACATTTTATTTAAATGGACTCATATGATATATGATCTTTTATGACTGGCTACATATAAGATTATTTTGAGAAAAACACATTGATGGCTTTAAATAAAAGATTGCAACAGTTGTTTATATGGTGGTTCTACTGAAAATTATGTTTGTGTGTGAGTGTGTGTGTGTGTGTGTGTGTGTGTGTGAGAGAGAGAGAGAGAGAGAGAGAGAGAGAGAGATGATGCAGGGGATTGAACTAAGGGCTTTGGGCATGTTAGACAAGTGCTTTACCATAAACTATGTCACCAGCCCTCAGTTTTTTATGATAAAAATTATTAGGATTTTGGCTTCTTATTCAGTCACTATTTCCTATTAGTTGTTTGTTTCCAAACAAAATTTAAGAATCTTATAGATACACAAAGTGGCCGTAAAGACTGTGGATGTTTATTTCATATATTTATTATCTCTTCTCTTCCTCTGAGCATACTCAAGTACTTCTATTGCCTCACAAGATCTTTCATTAATTGCCTTTTTTTTTTAGAATAGCATCTATATGCTAAGCACTCGAATCCTCTCAGTAACATTCTGCTAAGGACAACACCGACACTAGCTTGTAAATCCCAGCAATGAGTTTTAGGGTCACCTGGATTGGTTCTTTCACTATGCTGTTAGTAATACCTGTAGTGGTGCTGTACTACATCATTCCTAAGTACAGCTCTCCAGTTCAAATTCCTAAGAAATTATTGACCCATGTATTAGTCGAAGATCAGGTTAAAATCTATTACTTTTTTGGCTTTTTAAAAAAGATTTGGAATAGAAATGGAAAGAATATTTTGGAGATTCACTTTATTATACTTTATATAATGTTTTTCATTTGTACTTTTCCCTTCTTGATAGTTATCTTTTTAGATGATTTTAATTTGCTGTTGCTTCTCAAAGAAACATAAGTGAGTATTCTGTATTTCAGTAGGGTAGACTCTGTAATTTGGAATTTATCCAAGCAGGGCACTTGTTGTGAGTTAATTATTGAGTTGGAATTAAATATTTTCTACAAATTGGTATTTAGTAATATTTCAGATTAAGTATACTTCTTCAAGCTTTCTTTTTAAAACGTTAAGCCTCTTCTAAGGAAAATAGTGAATTCTAACTTTTAATATGTTGAACTTAACTGGTTTCCTTTCTTTTAAAAAAAGTTTTTTTTTTTTAAATTTAATGCGTGTGTGTGGTGCTGGGGATCGAACCCAGGGCATTTCCCATATAAGGCAAATCCTCTACCACTGAGCTACATCACTAGCTCTTGGCTGGTTTATTAGGCTGATGTATTCTTTACTTGAACATTTTGAAATCTTTTAAATTCTGCTGAAAATACTAAAACTATGATTGTGAAAGTCTGAGCCATTTTTTCTTATGTTAATTGCAGTAATGTACTGCTGCTTACTCAAGCATATCTCCCCACCACCACCCTGCAAAATTCCCTTCTGTTAAGCCACCCTTCAAGGCTTCACAGAAATCCCACCTCTCCCTGAAAGCTTTCTCTGCTGTCTCTATAGAGGCGAAATTAAACTCTGCCTCCTCTCCTGTATAGAATCATTTTAACTATCCATTGTCAGATTCTCACATGTGTTATTTTCACTTGTATTTGTTTTAGTCCTCAAAGAGATTTGAATGAACTCTTCTCCCACCCCAGAGCCTATTGAATGCTTTAAGTGTAGTATAAACTTGGCAAGATTGTGTTGAGTTAAATAGATTTGAATGTTTTGAAGGAATCTTTTCCTATAATTTAAAAAATAACCTTTCAAAATTGAGGCAGCTGCCCATTTTCCTACCACAAAAATGAAACACGTCAGTCACCAAAAGCAAAATGCATTTTGATATTTGCCTGTGTGTCATCTTTTGAGGGTTAGCTTCAGGAGGTTGGTAGGTCTGTGCTCCAAGAGAAAGGCTGGGAGTCCTGAATTTTCCATGGTGGAGTAGCTTCAGATGTCTGCCATGTAGTGATCCAAAGTGTGTAAGTCCTACCAAATCAGCCAATGAATCTCCAACCCATGACATGCTTCATACTTATGATAATGTCTTTTGTAAAATTCAAGCTCCTCTTCAATTCCTCCTAAGACATCATTGCTAGTATTGGTAGAAAGAAAACTCTATGTAAAGTTTAAGCTATTTTAAAAGAACAATAGAATCTGTTATTCCATAGTTGTTGAAAATGTAAACCTATAATACAGTTGTAGAAAGTAAAACAGAATTTGTTTTAAAGCTATTTAAATTTGTTCTAAAGCTATTCACATAAATTAAATGTTTCATAGTACTTTAACTTGTAAAAATAATATAACAAAGCTATTATTCTAAAGCAAATACTTCCTCTTCAGAGCTTTGATACCAAAGAAATGAAAATACTATTTAATTATTCTGTTACAATACAAATGCAAGATAACCACTGAGCCACATCCCCAGCCCTATTTTGTATTTTATTTAGAGACAGGGTCTCACTGAGTTGCTTATGCCTCACTTTTGCTGAGGCTGGCTTTGAATTCTTAATCCTCCTAAGCCTCTGGGATTACAGGTGTGCACTACCACACTCAGCCAAGATATTCTTAATAACCAAGATATTTTTAAACTTTTTTGTTTGTTTTTGACGTACTGGGGATTGAACCCAGGGGTGCTCTACCACTGAGCTATATTTCCAGTCCTTTTTATTTTTATTTTTTAAAACATTTTTAGTTGTAGATGGACACAATACCTTTATTTTATTTATTCATTTCATGTAGTGCTAAGGATTGAACCCATTGCCACATGTGCAAGGCAAGCACTCTACCACTGAACTACAACCCCAGCCCTTTTATTGTTTTATTTTTATTTTGAGACAGGGTCTCCCTACATTGCTTAGGCAGATGAACTTCTAGTCCTCCTGACTCAGGCTTTTGGTACCTGGGATTACGGACACATGCCACCATAACAGGATCAGCTTTTAAAAATTATTGTTATATACATTTTTAATGGTTGATTTTTTTTGCTCATTTCATTAAACTCTTATTACAATATGATCATTTCTGTGTGTTTGTTTCTGGTATGAGTGAGACATGATCTTTTTGTTACCTGCTCCCCATTCTTGGTATCTATTCCATTGTTGTGTAAGTGATCAATATTTATTAATATTACTTATTAATTTTGAGTTGATTTAATAGTTTAGTAACAATGATCATGCAGAAGTATAGAAAAGATGTTCTTGTATTAAAAAATAAACAGTACTTCTTAGTGAGATAAGAAATATTAGGATTCTAGTCAACTAGATCAAAAAGGTCATGGAGAGAGTGAATGTCCATTTTAGATTTTCCCTTGCCATTTTGTATACATTTATTTAGGCTGTAATTCTCTCAATAGCCTGTAAAGGAAGTAGCATTCTCATTTTAGAACTGGGGAGATTAGAGTATTTATGTAAATGTTCAAGTTATTGTTGTAATTGTAGGGCTAGGTTTTGGTTTAAACCTTCTACTTTGATCTCCTGCTGCTTCCCCTTTGCTTGTCAGACTTAAGTTTCCACAGTCCTTTCTGTGCCTTGAATAAGGCAAACTGTTTCCTACTTGGAACCTTTGTTGTTGCTCCAGCCTGTTATTTAATACCTGGGAAGCCTTATGCTAGAGCCACTTATGGATGATTCCTCTCATCTCAGGTCTTGGCTCAAATGTCTTCTTACAGTTTAGTTTTGAAAGGCACCCTGTCTACCTTAGCTACTCTACCAGGTTCTCTCTGCTTTTACACAGCATCCTGCTTGTATCCTTCATACCACTAATCACATCTTACATTATCTTGTTTATTTGTTGGCATATTTATTGTCTACTTTTCCTTAGTAAGGTCTAAGGTCCAAATATGAGTTCTTGATTACTGTGTATCTTTAGCACCTAAAACAGTAATTGGAACATTGTGAGTACTCGGTATGTATTTGTTGAGAAGAAGAAAGAGATAAAGGATGAAGAAGAGCTAAAGGGAGAGAGAATAAGAGTGAGTAATGAGAATCTGGGTACAAGTTTCCAACTTCTTTCTCACTGGATGATTGACTCCTATTGGAATAAGTTATGTAATTACAACCTGTTCTTTTTGAATTTCCTTATTTAGGAACCCAATATGCCATACTCCTTTTAACTGAAATCTGTAAGACTCCAAAATTAAAGTCTGAGTAATTAGAGTAAAAACCATGGGTTGCCCAATTAATAATGCTAAATATTCACCTTGAAATAATTGCAGGTAGTCACTAGGAACCCATAAATTGGGAAATGAAACAATAAATTTCATAAAATACTTTTCCAGATACAGATAGAATTGTAGAACATCTGTCTGTAGGCTTACATGCCAGAAAGTAATCAACCAGGACACAAGAGGTGATAGCATTATGTTGTTTGATGACTTCCCTGAGGAGAAAGTCTGCTGTGTGTATGTGTGTGTATGTGTATGTGTGTGTACACAGGTGTAAATATATATATATATATATATATATATATATATATACACACAAACACATATATATATATATATATATGCATGTATATATGTGTGCACACATATACAATAAATTTCATCATAAAAGGAATATTGGAATTATAACCTTGCTGCTACAAACCTTACCAGTGTGATAAGTATTGAGGGAAATCTATTTAGGATAAAGAATAAGATGTGATTATCTATTTCTCTTTAATTAGTCATCTTCAGTATCAATCTTTTAATTAAAATACTTCAGGAGAAGAGGTATTCTCTTTCACTGGTACCCCATATCACCTAGGACCTTGTACATTGGAGAACTATTTTATGGTTCATTTTCTATGAAGGCTCTGAGACTTTCCTTGGAGATCTTACAGTACTCTCAAAATACTGGTACCTGCAGTCCACTATGGACATTTTTATTTTGCTAAGACACTCAGTAGTCAATTGCAGAGTCTTAAAATGATAGTGAAGCTCGGAATTTAAAATACATATATTAATGTGTGCTTAATACACTATAAAATATGATTAAAAGTATCAATTTAAGATATAACATATAAGACTAACTAATATATAAGACTTACATAACATGTAAGACTAAGATATAAGACTAATGTTTGTCTATGTCTTTATTCTAGTCCTAAAAAATATTCTCACATATAATAAAGAATTTCCATTTGATGTTCAGCCTAGCCCATTAAGGTAAATAAATAAGCATCCATATTTTGTCTTCTGATTTTATTATCTATTTTATGCCTGTTTTTCAAATATTTCTGTATTTTTTTCCCTATCAAATTTGGTATTGGTGATATGACTGGTAGCAATGAGATGATTGACATTGACATTTATATCAACATCAACCTAATAATCAGCATCTTATCTGGGAAGTTAGTGGCTATGAGGGTTAGCTGGTGTATTAAGTGGAGTAGCTCACTAATTTTTCTGTCCTTTTCTATATAGGAGAATTTTAGCCCCTGGTGAGGAAGAGCATTTGGAATTTGAAGAAGATGAAGAAGAAGGTGGTGCTGGAGCAGGGTCTCCTAATTCTTTTCCTGCTAGAGTGCCTGGTGGGTACAAAAAATGTACATTATATAATTCAAGGTCAGGTGTTTGGAACTTACTTTTGTACTTGTTAGTGGCGGGTAAAACATCTCCAGGTTTGCCAATCTTAAGCAAATTATCATGGCCATTCTGTTAGCGGTAGCTATCGGTTTATTGTGAAAGTATCTTACTATTTGTGTCAGGGATCCTCAAAACATCCCATGTTTAGTGATTGGCTAGGAAGACCCACAGGACTCAGCATATAGCTGTACTCACAGTTGTATTCTGAGTCATTACAACAAGAAAACACAAGAACAAAATCAGCAAAGGGTAAAGGCACACAGGCAAATTCCAGAGGAAACCAAACTTCTAAGAGTCCTCTCCCAGCAGAGTCAAATATGTATTTGATTCTCTCAACATTCTTTCACACCTGTGAAATGAAAAAATATTGTCTATTGTGGAAGCACTGTAGAGATTCAGTGCACAAGACACTTATTGGGGTTAGCATGAACCAAAACTACAGACTCCAGGAAGAAAGCAAGTGTTCAGCACAAACCATATTGTTTGCATGGACGGTTTAGGCACAGTGATCTTCTTAACAGGGCATCATGGGAATCCTGCTGAAATCCAGGTTCCCAGATGCTAGCCATAGACCAACATTGTAAGTAGGCTTTCTAGAGTAACTGTTTGCTATGTTAATTCTTTTCTTTATATATCTAGCTGTTCTTTAAATAATCATATATGATTGTGAAACCTGGACCTGGAGGAATAGATACTAAACAGTTGCCCTTAACAGGGAAATAAAGAATACATAGCAAGTCCTTTTTATTTTTGGAAGATCTTGACAAGGTTGTAAAATACCCTAGTCAAGCACCCTGAGTAAATTATTTGCCTCTTCTACTTCTATACTTTCTTCTGTTCTTATACAGTGCACAGTTTTTACTTCTGATGAATTAGTTCATTTTTGGAAGTGTAGAAATAGCACTGTACTATTGTGATGCATTTTTTTAAAAGACTCTATGCTTTATGGTATAATTAAATATAATATACATATCATCCAGAAAACTTCATAATTAAAGTCATATTCCAGTAATTTAAATACTCTTTGGTAGAAGACGTTTGAAATATAAACAGTATAGGCTTAGACCAATAAGATACCTGCGCTTTTGAGTCTAACATCTGCCAATCAGTAGTTAAGTGACTGTACTTAATTCTTTATAAAAGGAGATGTTGACAATGTCTAATTCATAGGGTTACAATGAAAATTAGGCACCACATACAAATCATTTGGCATTATACTTTTCATTTGCTGGGGTAGTGGTGGCTACTGTATTTTCATTATCACCTATAAATGATGCTAACAGTCCTACACCATAGGATTATTAGAAAAATTACAATCACTATAAAATGTTATTGTTAGTGTTTCTTTGGTACAAGGTAATTATTTCCAATCTGCTTGTCTTTATGAATAAAGAGCTATATTTTACTTGTTATATTTGTAGGAAATTCAAGATTGCTGAGATGATGAGGTAAATAAATTTGCTAAAATTTTTCTGCATTTTTTATTTCCTTTTCAAACCACATGCTGTAATTGAAATAGATTCCAGTTCTATAAATTTCTGGGTTTGGTTATTTGTTCACTAGTTATACTTCTGTAGCAAACAAGATCCTTAAAGCAGATGATGTAAGTCATGAAATGGACAGGTCTTTATGGGGTTCAGGTTGCTGAGTTGAAAAGAAACTCTGTAAATTAAGTCTATTTGCTATGAAAGATTAAGCCCAAAGTAATTAGATTTTTTTATTCTGATATAGCATTTTGGTATTTTATTTCAGAGATACAGAAAGCTCACTAAACCTTTCTATTCCATGAATTATTTTCCTCAAAGTAAGAAAGAGTACATATAGTTCAATTGGCTATATTTGATTTTTGATCATATTTTCCAGGGCCTGTGTCATTATAAAATTGAACATGTCATTGAAGGACAATTTGACCTTTAACTTAATTGTAGAATGGGAAAAAATTGTTATACTGTGGACATCCAAGCTTTCATTCGTGATAAGGCTGTTGTGTCTACATTATCATGGCAGGGTGCTTCTAAGAATTATAACATTTTTATTACCTTTATTTTATGTAATTTATATAATTGTAAGTTTGTTGTACTTTTTTTTTTTTTGGTACTGAGGATTTAACACAGGGGTACTTTACCAGTGAGCCACATCCTCAGCCCTTTTTATTTTTTATTTTGAGACAGGATTTCACTTAGTTGCTTAGGGCCTCACTTAGTTGCTGAGATTAGTCTTAAACTTGGGATCCTCCTGCCTCAGCCTCCCAAGTCACCTGGATTCCAGGCTTGTGCTATAGCATCTAGCTTATTGTGATCTTTTTAAAAAAAGATTTATTAAGGTGTCCCTTACATATATAAAAGGCATCTTTTTTAATGTACAGCTTTATAAGTTTTGACAAACACACATGGTAAACACTACTACTGTTAAGCTAATGAGATAAAGTATAATATATGAATATGGTATGATCAAGAGTAGTTTATTCCCATTTAAAATCAAAAATGGATTTTTATCCAACCTTTCTTGAAAAGAATAAAAAATTGTTGAACCTTTCTTTGACATTATTATCATTTTCAAAGCCTTCAATTCTCATAAGACAGTAACTTTTTTGTACTGCTTTAAACACTAACTGGCTTAAGTCCATATAGTAGTTTAATTTTCTTAAGGTAATCTCAGTAGATTTCATTTAAATAGAGGATAAAAATTTATAACCTATTATTTATTACCTGAAAATTTATTTATCATGTTGAATATTAAAGCTTCTAAATGATAAACCAAAGTAATACAAATTTAAAAAAAAAATAGCTGGCCAGGATTATATGCTTATAATCCTAGCTACTTGAGAAATTGAGGCAGGAGGATTGCAAGTTTGAGGCCAGTGGGGGCAACTTAGAGAGACTTTGTCTCAAAATAGAAAGAACTAGGGATGTAGCTCAGTGGTAGGGTGCTTGCCTCACCTGTGTGAAGCCCTACATTCATTTCCTAGTACCACGTGCACAAATAGCCATGTCACAATTTTAGACAAAATTTAAAAAAAAGTTTCTGAGTGACCTAAACATAAGCCTAGCAATCTCAACATTATTCTAGATTTGTATTGGTTATTCATCTTTTATATAGTCTTAGATATGTACAAAAAATGTTTTTTTGAAACTCAAAATGAAGAGTAAATCTTACTTCTTTAATATTAAACCTGTACTTGTTTCTTTCCTGCATAAATATTCAATTCTGAGTTGAACTTGAGAGTTAAGCAAATATGTATTTCATTTTCAGCTAAAGTGCAGTTTTTTTCTTACCCATGCGTATAGGAAGTTGAAAACTGCAACAAAATATTCATTGCTGTTCCATGAATATTAGGGCATCCTTATTTCACAGAATTTCAGAATATATTTAGGGTTAAACAGTAAATACCACCAAAGTGTGCAGATAGACTCTGGCTCTCCGAGCACATCCTTTCTCTCAAAGTCTCAAATTCTCAGACTGAGCCAAACAGTCAAAGCCAGAGTCCCTCATCCAGTCATGTACTTATATTGAAAGGAAAGGAAAATACCATTCAATGTTATCTGGTAGTTCTCCTAGCTGTTTTTCAATAGTTTTAAGGCTTGTTAATATTCTATTACTCTCAAGCAGTTTTGAAAGATTTCTTTTTTATAATTTGTTTCTACATGTTTGTTTGTAGTACTGGGGATTGAAGTCAGGGATGCTCTACCACCTAGCTACATCCCCAGCTCTTTGATTTATTTTTTTATTTTGAAACAGGGTTTTGCTAAGTTGCCCACACTGGCCTCTCTTGCCTTAACTTGCCAAGTTGTTGGGATTACAGGCATGCAGCACTATGTCTGGCTCAGTTTGTTTTGTTTTGTTTGTTTTGTTTTTTAATCCATGAATCTTGTCACTTGAAGTCAAAAGGTTTTCTCCAGAGCTTTGCAGAAATTGGTTCATAGGAAATGTCTATTGAGTAGGCTCTTCATCAAGGCTCTAAGCAACATCTGGCCTGCTTTTTCTTTCTTTTTTTTTTAAAGAGAGAGTGAGAGAGGAGAGAGAGAGAATTTTAATATTTATTTTTCAGTTATTGGCGGACACAACATCTTTGTTTGTATGTGGTGCTGAGGATCGAACCCGGGCCGCAGGCATGCCAGGCGAGCGCGCTACCACTTGAGCCACATCCCCAGCCCCAGGCCTGCTTTTTCTTGAAAGTCCTCTGGCCACTCAAATTTTTAACCCAACACCTGTAGTAACTCTTCCTTGCATGCTAAATGGCATCTATGTATGAAGCATATACCCACTGATTCATCTTAGGTTTTGTGAGAGTATTTATTATTTTTTTCCAGATACGATGGTGACACTTAAGAATTCAGCCATTATCCAAATCACATATTTCTGAACACAGAAAAATACATATTTCTAGTACCAGTCAATAAAGAAAATAAAAACAAGAATATACTCATATAACCTATATACAAACAACTTTAATAAAGTATAATTTTTGACAGACCTAGAAATATTATTGTTTGAATGCTAATGACCCCTAAGATTTTTATCAAACTTTTAATATAATTTCAAAGTGAATAAACTTCTTATGATTTTACTCTTTATCTTGAAAGGTTGGAGCAGTTCCTCAACTACTAATCAGTTACCAACCAAAAGAAATTGTGCATGTGTTTTCATATTTTCACACAATTTGTATGTGTGTACAAATTGCAGATGTGCAGTACAAATTGCAAAATTTTTCTCTTGCTAGATTTTTAAGACCCATTTCATGTTTTGTGCCATTTACAAAATGTTATGACCAAATAATGATTTGACAATACCATTATTTTAAATTATGTTAAAATTATCCCAAAATAATAGAAAATATTATTTTATATATATCCTTTTTATTGGATTTTAAAATTACAAAGAAATGTGCACTTAAAAAATGTGTGTGACAGACTTTGAATTGGTAGTATCAAACATCTGAATTTAATTGCAAGTATGATAAATCTAAAACAAAGAAGACATAAATATATAATCACACACATATGATAATGCTTAGTTTACATTTTAGATATCAGGTCCATCTCTGTCCTAAAAGCATGGACAACAAATTTTGTACTCCTTATTCATGACATTTAATTCACCAAGCACCAAGGCAAAATGAAGACTGACTCACCTCTTATTGAAGTAAATGCCTGTGACAAACATTTGTACAATATCATGTAAAAAGCAAATTCAAATCAGTGTTTTAAAAAAAAATATAATCTTTGGTAATTTTCCTCTTTTAATGTTCTTACCTAGACAATAATGTACTATTTTGGAACAAAGACTGTCATGCCATTTCCAATTTTGGACTAGAAATTGTCCTTATGGTATGATATGAGATATAAACAATAGAAATTTTTAAAAAGCAAAAATAAAAAGTTGAAAGAAAAGAATGACTTCCTCTTCTGCATGTGAGGACAGGGCCTTAAGGATCCCACTGACCTTCATATCCATGTCACTCCAGACTCATCCTCGGGTTGGTGGTCCTTTTATTGTCTGATTCTCCATGATCTCTATGGCTACACAGAGACTATTGAATGTGAGGCCATCCTACTTGATACTTAGACCTTCATTTTTCTCAGCACCCTCTTGGAACAAAGAAGTTATGGGCGGGGGGGGGTGAGGGGCTTCAGATGTTCTCCCATTGTTTTTCTGTACCTGTTGCAGGTACAGTGGTGTTTCATTGCTCAGTCTGTGTCAGTGCTGTTGGGTGACCAGCAGAGGCAGAGGCCTTACTTGCACAATTCCCTTTCCTCTCCACAGTGGCAGTTGCTGTAACATTCTTGGCTAGGTCAGATGCTTTTACACAGTTTTTAAAACATTCTTAAGCAAAGAACATATGATAATGCTTAGTTTACATTTTAGATATCAGGTCCATCTCTGTCCTAAAAGCATTGACAGAGATGGACCTGTTTAACAAACAGCCATTTTGGGGATCCATAGCTACCTTCATAAATTGTTTTCCACAGATGAAGCACAATGAAATAGAGCAACTTAAGTTTTTACCCAAGTACCACCTGTTAATAAACAGTTTCCATCAACAAGATGGACTTTTTGGTATCCCCTATTACAGTAGTGTGGTAAAATGGTTCCAAACCTTCCAATTCATTGTCATTATTTTATCAGAGTTGTCTTTAGGTTTAGGCTTAGAATCTTCCTCTCACAGAAAATCACACTGAATTCAGTAATTCCTTCCAACTCTTTTTGACACCAGTGAGAGCATGCTTGCTCTGGTTGGTGCATAAGAGGTGGTTGGGGGCAGATAAGTCAAAAAAAGACATGCTTTCTGTGTTCAGTACAACTTGGGGCTCACCAGCTACCAATGGCTTCCTTTGTCTTGCAGTAAAAACTGAAAGTGGAATTAACCAAATGAACACAGTCCTGCTGCTCACTGCTATATGAGTGTTAAAGACCTATCATATTGCTATCTGGGCTACTCAGTCTCTGTCCATTCCTGTGAATGTGCACTGCTCAGTGTACAAAGTTCAAATGTTACTATTTTTTAATCAATCCCTTACTTGGGAGTTCTTAGTGACAGCTCAATAACATCCCTGGGATGTTATTGAAAACTTGGTTTGGACAGCTGTAGCCATTTAGAGTTTTCCATATTTAAAAGTATGAGGCACAAATAGTGGCCTCACAAAAATGTCTATATTCTAATCCTGGGAACCTGTGACTGTTATGTTTACATGGCAAAAGGAACTTTGCAGAAGCTTGAGATGGGGAGGTTCTCCTGCAGTTCCTTTTAAGGCTTTAGGGACAATTAAAATAAAAATGTTAAAATGAGACATGATGGTTAAAAGCATGGACTCTGTAGCCAAACTGCTGTGTGATTATGGATAATTTGTTTTTCTATGCCTCACTTTTCACCTCTGAAAAATAGAACTAAACTATTGTTGTGAGGATTAGATGAGAGGAGTAGGATAGTATGTGGCACAACACAAATACTCACAGGTGTTAGCTATTTCTTATTTACATAGCAGTTCCATGTGGAAGAACATTTCTTCTGATCTTTGCTCTAGATCTGAGAGCAGATGATCTAGCTGGAATAGCACAGTTTACACTGGATTGTGTGTAGTGTTTTCTTTCTTATCCTTGTTAGTCTTCGAATTTTATGAATGTAGTTGACTTGTTCTCATATTACACTATGTAATTGGATATGTTAATTCTTCACTTAGAAATCTTCCTTTTAATGCATTGGCTCAATTTACAACTATCATGGTTCTATCTTTGATGCAAAAACATGCACCCTTTTTCATCTACCTGGGAGCTATAGATGGTATGGTATTATTCTAGTATTTGATCTTCTTTTATGTTTATTATTTCTTCACTCATTGATATAGATTCTCTAGCCATTTGTTTACTAGAGCATGATAACCTCTAGAACTGGAAATTCATTCATTCATTCAATAAAATATTTCTTCAACAAAGATCTGTTTATTCCTTGTGCATACCACAAAAGGAACAGTTCCCACACCTTTCAGGATGCTTATTGTGTAGTCAGCAAGACAGAGCCAAAAGCACATGATTATGATTAGAGATGTGCACCAATGTCGTAGGTTGGCAAAAAAGAAGGGCTGAGGGAGTTCAATAAATCTGGCCAGATTTAGGACTCACTGAGTATGTAGGAGTTGACCATGTAGAGAGAGCACATCATAGAGCATTCTGAAACACCTTAAATAGGCACCTTTCTATGTAATCTATGATCTTAATTACAGTCAGCTTCCTTCATTATGGAACACAATGTTTGACATTCTACCTTGAATTAAACAAGAAATTCAGACTTGAAATCACTGCCTCCATATTAAATTATCTGAAGCATAATGATTACATTAAACCTTACTGTGTAGTCTCAGGCAAAAAGATTGTTGGTAAGGAATGTAGCATCAGCCCTACCATTTCAACTGAAAGATCTAGATAATGACAGCTTATAAAATTGACTCACCCCAAAGTAACAACAAGTTTAATATCAACTTGGCAAAAAATAATCTTAACATCAAAAAGACTTTTTGAAAGTTGTAAAGCAATCATCTTTTGAATGTCAAAACAGGTAGTAAAGAGGTAATACATAAAAGAGGTAACATTCTTGGGGGTTTTTGGGGGTGGGGTGGGGTGGGTTCTTTTTTGTCTTTTTTAGAACTGGGGTTCGATTCCAGGATTTTGCAAATGCAAGGCAGACACTTTGCCACTGAGCTACATCCCAACCCAACATTCTTAATGTATAAAGAAAAATTTTAATTGTAATAACCAAAGCAGAATACATGAGAGGAACAGACAATATGAGCAAGCGCGTGAGCGTTCACACACACACACACACACACACACACACACACACACACATTTTAAAAATACCCGTTAAACATATAAAAAGATACTCAACTTTATTTTTAATAAAAACATAAATTAAAGCTACTGTTGGAGAGTCTTAGGGGAAATAGATACTTATTAATCACTGGTGGGAATAGAAAAATGGTACAGTTCCTTTGGAGGGGAATTGAGCATTCTCTAACAAAATATAAGTACATATTTTTTCCTTAGCAATCCCATTCCTGAGAATTTACTCTGAAGATGCACCCCCAAAATACAGGAAAAAGAGGGGAAAACATATGCATATACACAAGATTCTCTGTTTAGGTGTTTTTTATAATGATAAAAAGTTAGAAATAATGTAACTGCCAAATGAAGATTGACGGAATAAACAGAGGATGCTGTGGAAAATAATTCAGAAAATCTCCCTGAACTAATGAGTGATTTTTCAATTTATTGTTAGCAGAATTTATCAAGGTAGTTCACATTAGCAGATTAAGGGGAAAGATTTCATAAAGTTGTCAACAATGCAGAAAAAGTTTCCAGTTAAATTTGAAATACAGCCTTGATTTTAAACAATTCTTGGCAAAGAACAGAAAAACATCCTTAACTTGATAAAACATGGCTACATGACATTTACAGCCCAAAATCATTTAATGATGAATTTGAACAAAACAAGATTATCTATTACTTCTTTTCATCAGCATTGTTTTGGAAGCCCTAGCTACTGCACTAGGACAAGAAAATGAAATATAAAAGGGGGGATGTTCTTTATTTGCATATTTATGAATATATAGAGAATATATGCAAAAACCTATTCATAACTCATTAATAAGATAATGCGGTTCCTGGATATAAAATCTGTACAGACAAATCAATTCTATCTCAAACAAGTAATAGTTGCTTAGAAAATGAACTATTATAATATTTATAGTAGTATTAAATAATATCAAGGACCTTATTATAAATTCAACAAAAGAAATATAAGAATTTTATGTAGAAAATAAACCTTTGTTGAAAAAATAAAAGAATATCAAAAGAAAATGAAACTGGAGCCATCTTGAAATTAGAGAAAAAGATGGAAGAGTGACTTAACAATTGTTATGGTTTGTGAGATGTTGAATTATACATTCTCTTTTACTTTTTTCATTTCTCTCAATTGAATTGTTTATGAGAATGCATTTTATAAAAACAGTGAAGTCATTATTCTTTTTTTCATTTGTTCATAATAGTTATTCTTGACATTAGATTCATTTGGACTAATTATAAATGCATGGAATATAATTTGCTCCAGTTCAGTCCCTTCACCCTCCTCATCCTCCCTCCCACTGTTCCCTTTCATCCACTTTACTGATCTATTTATTTACATTTTTTAAAATTAGTATCTTATAGATATTCAAAATGATGAGTTTCATTATAGTGTATTCACATATGTGCATTGGAAAGTTAGTTTGGGTTCATTCCACAGTTTTTCTCTACCCACTCCCCATTCCCTTCTTTTTCTTTTATTGATTTTATTTTTTTTAATACACGACAATGGACAATTCTTATTACACATATAGAGCACAATTTTTTTTAACTTTGTATAAAGTATGTTCACTCCAATTCACGTTATTCATGTACTTGTTTTTTTTTGCATTACAATTCTTATTACACATATATACCACAATTTTTCGTATCTCTCTATATAAAGTAGGTTGACACCCAATTTGTGTCTTCAGACATGTTCTTTGGATAATGATGTCCATCACATTCATTAGGAGGCTAATCCCCTGCCTCCTTCCTTTCCCTCACTCCCCTCTTCCCTATCTAGAATCCATCTATTCATCCCATGCTCCTCCTCCCTACCCTATTATGAGTCAGCCTCCTTATATCAGAGAAAACATTTGGCATTTGTTTTTGGGGGATTGACTAACTTCACTTAGCATTATCTTCTCCAATGCCATCCATTTACCTGCAAATGCCATGATTTTATTCTCTTTTAAAAACGTTCATAGTGTATATATGCCACATTTTTTAAAATCCATTCATCCACTTAAGGGCATGTAGGTTGGCTCCACAGTTTAGCTATTGTGAATTGTGCTGCTATAAACATTGATGTGGCTGTGTCCCTGTAGTATGTTGTTTTTAAGTCCTTTGGGTATAGTCCAAGGAGAGAAATAGCTTGGTCAAATGGTGGTTCCATTCCCAGATTTTCAAAGAATCTCCATACTGCTTTCCAGATTGGCTGCACCAATTTGCAGTCCCACCAGCAATGTATGAGTGTGCCTTTTTCCCCACATCCTCTTCAATACTTATTGTTGTTTGTCTTCATAATAGCTGCCATTCTGACTGGAGTTGTATCTTAGTTTTGATTTGCATTTCTCTGATTGCTAGAGATGTTGAAAATTTTTTCATATATTTGTTGATTGATTGTATATCCTCTTCTGAGAAGTGTTTGTTCAAGTCCTTGGCCCATTTTTTGATTGGGTTACTTGTTTTTTCAGTGCTTAGCTTTTGAGTTCTTTATATACCCTAGAGATTAGTGCTCTATCTGATGTGTGAGGGGTAAAAATTTTCTCCCAGGATGTAGGCTCTCTGTTCACCTCACGGATTGTTTTCTTTTGCTGACAAAAAAAATTTTTAGTTTGAATCCATCCCATTTATTGATTCCTGGTTTTAATTCTTGTGCCATAGGGGTCTTATTAAGGAAGTTGTGGTCTAACCCACATGAAGAAGTTTAGGGCCTACTTTTTTCTTCTATTAGACGAAGAGTCTCTGGCTTAATTCCTAGGTCCTTGATCCATTTTGAGTTAAGTTTTGTGTATGGTGAGAGTTATGAGTTTAATTTCATTTTGTTGCATATGGATTTCCAGTTTTCTCCAGTGCATGTTTTTGGCACCTTTGTCTAAAATAAGATGATTGTAATTTTGTGGGTTAGTCTCTGTGTCCTCTATTCTGTACCATTGGCCTACTAGTCTGTTTTAGTGCTGAAACCATGCTGTTTTTGTTACTATTTCTGTGTAGTATAGTTTAAGGTCTCATATAGCAATACTCCCTGCTTCACTCTTCCTGCTAAGGATTTCTTTAGCTATTCTTGGTCTCTTATTTTTCCAGATGAATTTCATGATTGCTTTTTCTATTTCTATGAGGAATGCCATTGAGATTTTGATTGGAATTGCATTAAATCTATATAGCACTTTTGGTAGTATGGTCATTTTGATAATATTAATTCTGCCTATCCAAGAGCAAGGTCGATCTTTCCAGAAATAGTAAATGAATTCAGCAAAGGAGCAGGATATAAATCAATACCCATAAATCAAAGGCATTTCTGTATATCAGTGACAAAGCCTCTGAGAAGGAAATGAGGGAAAATACTCCATTCACAATAACCTCAAAAAAAATGATACTTGAGAATCAATGAAAGAAGTCAAAGATCTATACAATGAAAACTACAGAACCCTAAAGAGAGAAATCAAAGAAGATCTTAGAAGATGGAAAGATCTACACATTCCCTTCTTAAAAGGAGAAAGGGAGGAGGAGGGAGAGAGAGAGGGGGAAGGTGGGCAGGGTCAGATCAGAATATGATAGCCCAAAGGGTGAGGTTTTGGCCTGCTGAGAACTTCTAACTGAAGGAGATTGGAATCCCAAAAGCAACCTCAGCAGCAAAGCCTCTGCTCTCCTCCTGCCCTCCTGTCCATTCATTCTTCTCTCCCAAAGCCAGTCATAAAACCTAGAAAGCGCTCTCTCTCTCTTTCTCTTTCCTTCCCTCCCTGCTATTCCCTTACTGTCCCCCTACCCTCCCTTACCCCTCCCTTACAAACCCTCATTCCAGACAGGACCTGCCTTAGGTCCAGTAGGAAAGAAAGCTATACAGAGAGGCCAAGAAGAATCTGACCAGACAGGGCTTGCTGGGACCCTGGCAGCCTTTTACCATTAGCTCACACCCCCTTTTCCAGTCATTTCTACATGGCCATACATTCTTCATGGAACATAAACAAAAAAACAGGAGTTTTCCCTGGATCTGTAGGTCTTTATTTCTGAAGGCTTTTAGGTCAAATAAAATTCTATTAAATAATTGTTATGATTTTTAAAATGTAAAGATATATACTAGTTCATAAATTAGAAGAAGCAGTTTATAAAGATAGACTCTTTCTGAAACTCATCTGAATTTTTATTGCAGTTCCTGGACCTTTTATACAGCTGTAGAATTAAGATACTGTATTAGTGGTAAGAGGATAAACAGTCCGGTAAGACAGAATAGAAAACTCAGAAAGTGATTGCCACATGATTTATGATTGAGGTGGGACTGCAGATCAGTGGTGGAAAATGTCAGTCTTTTTAATGAGTAGTGCTGAGACAATTGAGTATTTATGTGAAATTGAATAAAATTAAAGCTCCTACTATACACCGTAGTCAATAATTCTATGTGACATATAGAATTAAGTGTGAATGGCAAAACTATGCTTTCAAGATAATACCTTTATGATTTTGGAGTGGGGTAAGTTTTCTTAAATATGACATAAAAAGCACTGATTGTAAAGGAAGATATTAAGAAATTTTAATATTACTAGCAGTAAGTATTTATCATAATCAGAAGACACCATGGCAGAGAAAAGTCATTCTTAACATTCAAAACTAACACTTGGTGTTAGAAGTTAGCAATGGTTGCTATCTTTTGGAAGAGTGAATTGGATAGGGTGGGGGGAAGGACACTCCCAGGAGGCTGATCATATCTTTCCTAGATCTGATACTAGTTATACAGGTGTATTCACTTTGTGGAAGTTCAGCAAACTGTACTAACAATTTGCGCATTTTAAAATGTATATGCTCTACTTCAACAAAAAGTCTTTATAAAGGAAAACTACTAAGAAGCTATTTGTAAAACATTTGTCCAGCAAAGTAATAGAGACCTCCTATAGCTCAATAAGATAGACATCTCAATAGAAAATCGAGCAAAATAATTGAACACACTTCAGAAAAGAGGAAATCATACATTTGATTTATTCTAAAAGGTGCTCAACCTTATTAATCTTCAGAGGAATGCAAATTAAAATGATTGATCTCTTTATACCAAAATTGGCTAACATGAAGAATCTGAGAAAACAGTACCTAGTGAGGATGTGGAGCAATGGGAACACTACTGCACTTGGGCTAGGAATAAAAGTTGGCACAACCACCTTGGGAAATGGATTGTCATTACATAGTAGGTATGGAGGTAACATGCCAGGTGACTTAGTGATTCCCCTGTTTCAGAAATGGGTGCTTATGGGCACTAGAAGATGTTAGAAGAGTATTTATAATAGCCTGTTAACTATATCCAAACACTTGAAGTAATTCAAATGTCTATCAACACAAGAATGTGTACATAAACTGTAGCATATTTATACAGCCATGTACTACATAATAGAATGAACTTTTCTGCAGAAAAATTCATATATGATATACATACATATGAATATGTATGTATATATATAAATATAAATGTATACATATTCACATTTTTCATAAAATTTCAGAAGTGTTTCTTAATTTTCTGAAGTTCATCCCAGATGTCCAGGTACAAGCCCCTCTTCTAAAAGTACCCTCATTTGTCAATCAAAGAAGATGCATAAAATGTATTATGTATATATTTAATGATATCAGCCTGAGCCCATTTAGGTTTGTTAATGCAACAGTGGAATGCAGCCTCCAGGCCTTCCTATTATTGCATTTGTCTGTATTGTCTTCATATTTGTTTAAATTAGAAAGTAATACATTTTTAACAGCACTGTTGAGGTACAATTTGCATTTCATAACATTTCCCTTCTGTAAGTATAAAATTCATCGATTTTGACACCTCTATAGAGTTTTGCATCTGCCATCACTATACAAGTTCAGAACATTCCCATCACCTCCCAAAATTTCCTCAAGCCACATTTGCCATCAATCAAATGTGTATTTTCAAATGTAGTGTGTTGATTACTTCATGTATTTCAAATAACTCATCATTAAAAGTAGCATAACACATTGTTGAATAGAAACTTGAAAAACATCAACCAAAATCTTTTGTTAAGTGTATTTTGAGGTTCTGTATACATACTTGATTAAAATCAGCTTATTTGCATCTGTTCTCTATTGGTAGTTTCAAAAAAGGGAACATACTGAACAGTTGATTTCTTCCTTCATATGTTCTTGGTGGGTGAATGTTGTCATGTTGTTCTGGGTGGGTTTTAGTTTTAAAAATTTTAGTTGGTTTTGGAAAAAATGTTCAGTTATACAAATGGCCATTTTATATGTCAGTCTGTATAGTACTAATTTCTGAGGGAATAAATCATACAAAATAGAATGAAGAATAGAAGTTAGACTATCTAGTTAAATTAAAACATAAATATCAAATTGTAAATTATTTTCTTTATTAGGAGTAACTAAAGAGAAGAATGTATTGATCAACTGTGATATTAAATGTCTCAGACTTTAGAACAGTATAACAAGTATTTTAAAAGCTTTTCTTGTCTTTGTTCTACCACTTCATATTAAGATGCTGAATATAATATAGAAGTACATATTGAATATAAATATTATGTGAGCATATTATACTATTATGTATCATTGGGCTTCCTCAAGTGATGTTTTTAACATACTTTTATTATACATACTATATACTATTATTATAGAAATTATTATTTCTGCTTAAAGGTGATTGTATGGTTGGGAAATGCAGATATATTATGTGTAAATTTAAATATTTTTCTAAAAATGTATAACATCAGATGTTCATGAATTTTGGAAATAAAAATACATAATGCCTAGCTAGTTCCTAAGAGGTAGGCTATATCTTCTGTTTGTCAAAGTATTTACTCTGCATTATTGGTGGAGCTAACTTTTATTGAGGTTTCTCTGTTGCCAGGTACTTTATTACCAAGGTTGCCATCAGAACCGGGAATGACATTACTCACTATCAGGATTGAGAAAATTGGTCTGAAAGACGCTGGACAGTGCATCGATCCCTATATTACAGTTAGTGTAAAGGGTAAATAACTGGCAAATTGCATTATGTTTTTTCTCATATGGGACAAAGTTTTTGACAGGGGATGATCTTGTATATGTGACAACTTACTTTAATGCATTCTATAATGAGGCAAAATCCTAGAAGAGATCATAACAGAACATAGTTCGAAAGACTTACAAAAAATATTTCCTACTTATACACTCACTTTTGCTTTTGAGTTTGTATAGATTTTTGCTCTTCAGATTCCATCTAACGTGCAGACTAAACATACACATTATCCTTAAAAGCAGCTACAGCCTTCAGGATGTAGATTAACAATAGCACCCCTCACCTTCTCCTACCCAGTCTATATTCATTTCTCTCCACAAAGCCCAATGTCCTGTTTTCCCATCTCTCCTGCTTCAACCCCTTCTTCTTCCTGTGCTACTGAGGTATCTACTTAGGTGAGTCCTACAGAGGCAGATGAAAATCAGGGGACAGGGAAGTAGGGTGCGTCCATAACATCCATGCCCTGAAAGCAATCCCGTGGGATGATGATGTGATTAAGGAATAAATTATACCATTTTACAGAAATAACTATAGTTAGTACAAACGGCTTATTTTAATCTATAGTTTTGCACCAAAGGAACAGATTGGTGCTGAAATTAAATGGAGAAACTTTTATCAATTGACCACAAAGAAAAACATTTATTTAAAGAACAGAATCCACAGCACTAATACTGGTACACTTTTAAATTCCGATGTTACCAGTTATCAAATATATAGTATACTGGAAAATATTTACATTGTTTGATAGGCCATTTGTAAAACTGCATACTCATTCAGAAAGTATACTTAAAACACAAAAATATTTAATGATGTTGTAAATGTTAAATTACCTTTGAATATGTTATACTGAAATATTTTTATGTAAATATTTTTTAATTATTAAATGTACTAAATTGTTTTTGAGCTTTTTGAGACACATAAATGAATAACACATAAACACTGAGGAGTTATTAAATGAGTCCATGTTGCATTTGACTAAACTGAGATTTTAAAAACCAGAAAATTAAAACTATATATAACGTACCATCTGGTTGTTGTAAATTCAGGGTATGTTGTAAACAGTATAACCAGAATTTAGATAATATATATGAAAAATTATTCATTAACAAAAGGGTTTTTGTTGGCTGTTCTCATCCATTTTTGGTTCTTAACAGGGAAATTATGATAAGGTTAGGTTTAAAGGCTTTTCTAAATAAGTCATACTTGATCAAAGTTAGAAATTGGTGGCAGAGCTCCATTGTGGCAAATTAAATACTCCAGATTTTTTTTTTTGCATAGAAAAATATAGTGGGCTATTCCCTAAGAAAAACATGTTTGTTCTTTTTACCACTTCACTATGAAGATCAAGTTTTGTCCACTTGGCCATGTAAAGGCTTCCTTGTCCCCTTCATGAGGTCTCCTATCCAGTCTATATTCATTTCTCTCCACATACCCCATGAACTTCAACAACTGTCACATACTTGCTCACACCAAATAGGAATCTCTTAACCTGAGAATCTCCTCTCAGCTCTTTCCATGCCTCTTTAGGAACTGTAACCTTTGCAGTTTCTATATTTTCTGTCTGTATATGTGAATGCTCATAAGCAGAAACTTTTCTCCAGATCTGAATGGCATAGATTTAACTCCTGTGCAAGATACTCCTGTGGCTTCAAGAAAAGAAGATACATATGTTCATTTTAATGTGGACATTGAGCTCCAGAAGCATATTGAAAAATTAACCAAAGGTTTGTAATTATCAGTTACTGACTTCTTAAGGACACAGTACTTATCTGGGTTTGTGTTCATAGTGTACTTAACACAAGATCTTATGTCACATAGTTATGAATATTGACTTAAAGTCAAATCAATTTTTTTAAAATATGAGAATTAGCAGTTGCATTATCTAGTTGTGTAATAATGTGGTTAAATATTATTTGATAGGGAAGTTTTTCTCATAATACAGAGTTAAGGAAGCAGGTTCCCTAATAATTACCTTAAGTCCTTTTAGGAACCTAATGATTACTTTCTAACAGTTAAATTATTTTTTTTCTTTCAATAAGATGCATTGGGTAAAAAGATAGTATAACTGGCAGTTAGTTTGTAAGAATATGGAAAGGACAATCTGGGCGTGGTTGTTTCAGGAGGGAGAGAAATGATATAAGGTAGAATTTTTTTTTAAAGGAACTCTTAAATTTCTATTCTATCTAATATTGGTGCTTATTGAAACCATTTTTATAGGTACTGCTGATACTTAAGTAACTTCTGTTTTTCTTGTAGTATTTAATATTTTATATTCTTTGGTAGTTTATGATTCTACCTGTGTACATAACTTACATTCTTGCTATAAAATTTTGTTGTACTTTGTAGAATTAAATGATATGGAGAAATGTCACTCAGACATGCTAGTACCAGAGCTTGGAGTGACAGCCACAGTGAGTTATCAACAGTTGTGTCATCAGACTGTTTGACACGTTACTTTGTAAAATCATAGGCTTCTGGTGACACATAAGAAATGTGTGGTCTCTGGCTTATGTTGTTTGTTTTAATTCCTTAGGTGCAGCTATCTTCTTTGAATTCAAACACTACAAGCTTACAAAAAGGTTTACCAGCACCAAATGTTTTGCTTTCATGGAGATGGATGAGATTAAACCTGGGCCAACTGTAATAGAACTGTAAGTGATATACATATAGGATTCATACTGTTCTAATGGTTACTAGTTCATGTTTCTTCTTAGTCCCTCTTATCGAGAATGTAACATTTGAGTAGATCAATCATCAAAGTATTTTAAATCTATTGTGGTTACAGATACAAGAAACCCACTGACTTTAAAAGAAATTGCAGTTATTGACCAAGAAACCACTTTATCTTCATCTACATCAAACTTTGCACAAGGAATGATTCTGACATGAGTAATGTCTAATTTCTGTGAATTTTACCACTCAGTAGAAACCATCATAGCTCTGTATAGCATATTCATCCTTCAGGAGGCAGGAAGTGAGCCGTACCTATAGGCCAGTGAGTCCATTGCAAAGCTGTACCACAGAACTAAAGTCCAGCACCTCATTGTTATGACTCCTTTGGATACAGGTTTATTGTAGATTTTGAAACTTGTTTTTACTTTCCTATTAATTGTGCAATTAATAGTCTATTTCCTAATTTACCACTGTTCCTACCCTGCTTCCTGGAACAATACTGCTGTGGTAGGTATGCTCATCTTCAAACTTAATACAGCAATAAGAATGTGCTAGGATTTACACATTTGCTCACTTTTGCTCCAATATGGTCTTTTGATTTGAATTAACTTCAAATTTTTGAATTGAAGTGGGTAGGATAGTACCAGATTGCTTTGAAAGGAAATTGGATTAGTTATGGTCTGTCTTATAGGCTGTTCCTTAGAGCTGGCCTAAATTCACCCTCATCTGATAGTTCTACTTAGAAATAGTGTGCCTTGATCAGATCAATATCCTATATGGGAGTGTTCCCCAGATTGTAGCTGTGATTTTTTTTTCCAGATGACCAGATTGTTTTTCTGAAAGTGAGCACATTTTTAGTCATGTTGATTAGTTGTTCTACATCACATTGCTATTGTTTCTAGGGTTAACATTAATGATTCTAGGGTTAACATTAAAACCATCTCTCTCAGAATAATTACAAATTTTGGAGTGGGTTTACATCTTCTAAATCATGTCATCTAAAAAATTGAGTCAGATGCTAATGAGATACTTTAGGAACAACTGCTGTTTTTCTGACAACTGATTGTGAAACCTTAAAACCTGCATACCTTGTCTTTATAAAGTGATGAGTATGTGTTGAGAGCCACAGCCAAAGGGGCCCCAGCAAACTTCCAGCTGCCAGCAAGCTTCAGACTGCCAGCTGATGATTGGCTCACAGTGGCCCCAGCAACATCTAGCTGATTGGCTCCTCTGCGGTGATTTTCATTGGGCTGTTTCCCTGCCCTTCAGACTGCCAGCTGATGATTGGCTCACAGCGGCCCCAGCAACATCTAGCTGATTGGCTCCTCCACGGAGCTGCTCATTGGTGACTTCTTTGGCTCTGCCCACGCAACCCAGCCAATCGGCCTCAAGAGCAGGAGGATTGTGGGAGGCTGAGAGGCTGGTGTGGGGGTGAGAGGCTTGTGGAAGCCGGTGGTGGCAGTTGGGCTCTGAGGGTTTTTTCCCTGAGGAGCTGTTTTGTTTGGCGTTTGTAGTTCTAAAAATAAAGTTAGTTTCTTTTTGACAAGTGGCTCCTGATTTGTGCCAAGCCAGACTTCGGCAAGTATGAAAAATCTGGAAAGATATTTTATTTTTTTTAATATAGGTAGATATGACTGCCATTTATTTCCTATTTAGATATATTGACATTCATATAAAAATATGCAGGTCATTAGCCTATTATAATTTCACTATTTACATTACTTTTAACTTGATGAGACATAAATAAAACTTTCATAGTACACAAGGTGCATATTTGATACACAGAACATAAAG
The DNA here is from genome assembly GCF_052094955.1 of Ictidomys tridecemlineatus. Taxonomy (NCBI): domain Eukaryota; kingdom Metazoa; phylum Chordata; class Mammalia; order Rodentia; family Sciuridae; genus Ictidomys; species Ictidomys tridecemlineatus. The sequence continues at coordinate 328,415 of NW_027520990.1, forward strand.
ATTTGTGAGGAGCTTTTTTGTGGGTTACATGTAGAACCCACGTATTTTAATATTCACTATTTTAAATGAACAATGCATGAAGGGAATGCAATACTTGGCCTATTTTTAAAATAGTGTAAACCCTAATCATACCATCCGTTTGCTTTTTAAAACAAATAATAGTTGTTTTAGCCCTTGCACTTCAAGAGATCTAGTCTTTAATTTTTCAGTTGTCTGTTAGGTCAGTTTTGTTTACTAGACTCATAAAACTATATGAGCCTGAAAGAATTATCAACCAAATTTAATCTTTTCTTTCATCTGGATTGGGTTAATTTCACAAGTGCAAAAATAGTTCAGTCTACAGTAGTTCTAGGAAATGAAGAATTTGCCTTAATAAAATGTTCACTCAACTGAAACTCTGAGTAGTCAAAATTTCCAGACTGTAAACTTCTCAAGAGAAGGGCCTCATCTTCTCCATGTCATGTAAACTTTCCAAGGTGCTTGGCAGCAGTCTGTACCCTGTGGAGTACTCAGTACCTTTTTGTTTGATGTTACTGATGTTTGATGTTGCTCCCTTAAAATCTGCTATTAAAATGTAGCAAAACGGATACATTGTTCTTTCTGTTCTCTCATACTATAAAACATGTATATCAAAGTGATAATTTTAAAAAAAAACAAACCTTTTTTTTTTTTGGTTGTAGATGGACACAGTACCTTTATATTTATATGTGGTGCTGAGGATCAAACCCAGTGCCTCACATGCAACCCCAGCCCCTCAAAGTGATAATTTATATGAAGAAACATTTAGCATCCTTCACATAAGAATGCTTTTTTTAAACCTCTATTTATTTATGTGGTGCTGAGGATTAAACCCAGGGCCTTGTCTGTGCTAGGCAAGTACTCTACCACTGAGCCACAACCCCAGCTTCCACCAAAGAATGGGGTTATATGAAAAAAAAAAGAGGATGCTTTGTATGAATGTCTTTCATCAGCATTAAACAAACTTAAATTGAACATTGTCATCAGCTTAGCTTTAATTCAGACCTGAATGACCAAACCTCCCCCCCCCCCAAAAAAAAGGTGATTTTATCTTGAAGCAGTTAACACAAAGCAATCTGTATCTCACAAATTAGTTGTTTAAATTTACTTTCTAGTGTGGGAGGAGATGAGTTACTGGACAATAATTACAACTATAGCAATAATACTTTCAGGTTGAAACACTACTGCTTCACAAATGAAATGATTTTAGTAACTAAATTCAAACACAACTTGCTGGAGAGGACTTCTAAAACTTTTGAGATACAAAAGTATACTTGAATCAAGGGACAGTATTCTCTACACAACCTGTATATGGGCAGCTACCTTGGGCTTTGCTACAGAAGTGGTACAATCAATCAGATGGATGTAAGGAGAGGCAACTATGGGTGGGTTCAGAACTGCTCAGATAAACTACGTAGAACGCATTATAACTTACTAATAGAATAAATACAAAAAAGGCTTTAGAGGGAAAACTACTGTTGCTTTGAATAAAATAATAAATCTGCCTTTTCTTGAAAATCTATCTTCCTAGCTGACATCACCTTTATTTAAATGCTATTTTAAAATTAGAAGTTAAGTAACTTCAGCATTGCCTTGTGTCCTGTAGAGGTTGAAAGATACATTCAAAATGTGTTTGTGACTTAAATTTTATTTTACATGGTTAAAAATGGCATAAGCTATTATATGGTTTTCCTCTTACACACAGCTGCTGCTTCTAATATTAAATGGAGGTTATGTAGATAGAATTTGAGTCCTTTAGGAAGAATTCATTTTTATTCTGAGTTATCTTCAGTAGTTTAGAGATTTTGTTTCACAGAGATTTTGTTTCACACTGAAGCTTTTGCCCCTATTTTGAGAATACTTAGGGGACATAAAAAAACAATGATATGTTATGTTCTAGGTTTCAACAATCCTATTACTTTCTAGAATTTAAAAGAATGGAAGAATATGGTCTAGCAGTAAACAAAAGTATCAGGCTTTTATAATTTTATTTAAATCTTAAACCTCTTAAAATGTACTGTTAAAATTGCCGTAATTAAAATTACAGTTCTGGAGAGCTAGTTCTTAGAAACATTGTTTTAAAGACAGTAGTTACAGATCCAGGACTTGCTTTAATTGTTTTTTAAATAAAATATGTTTGAGTATCTATCAAAAAAAAAAAGAATTTAATTCAGCCCGTAGTTGCTGAGTAAAGACATTATAGGCCTTAGAGTTTCATTCATTCTTAGAGGATTATACTTTTCTAATTTTTTTTATCATATTCCTTGAAAATCAGTGGGAAGGTATGGGAAAGAGAAGAGTGTGTTGTGTACATTTTTAAAAAGAAATTTCCTTATTTTTTATAGACACAACATACCACCTTATATTTTACTGTTACAATGCAATAATGGCAAAAGCAGTAGCTCTTGCTACTAATGTAAACTCATTCTCAGAAAAGCATTCTCACATGGACAGTGGTTAGAAAAAAGTACATGAATGTGCTACAAAAATAGAGCCACAAGACTTCTCACAAGTAAAAGAAATCCTCTGTAGAAGTCCACAGTTGACCAAGGTCCAGCCTCCTTAACAGTGAGCAACAGGGAATATGCTGCCAAGTCACTATCTTCAGTTCTGAGAGTGCGTTTACATGCTTCCTCAATGGCACAAAATCTCATGACGATCCAATGAATCAACAGACACTTGGGAAATATTAATAAACAATTTTTATGAACTATTACAACAAAGAACTTCAGCAAGAAGGAAAATGATGTTTATGATCTTTGAGTAAACATTTTTAGCCCAACAGTCTCTGCGACCAGATATTGAAAGAGAAAAAATATCAAGCTTATAAAACACCATTTCTCTGTTATCAACTGGAATACACTAATAATAGGATAATGGAAATACATGTTCTTAAAGCATTTCCACAGGAAATGTCCATAATTATGACATTCTAAATCATTTAGCAATTGTATATGCTACATTAACTAAAACAAAGGTATTCCTTATTGCACATTTTTAAATTGGAAGGATACTCTAGCTTAAGTGGGGGATATTTAGGGGGAAAATATTTTGGCTCAAAATGTATACTGCACCAAGGCAGCTTCATTCTGAAAACATAAACCATTTAAAATAAACTTTTATATTTTGAAGCCAATAATCCAATAATCCTTTAACTCTGACTAAGTGTCAGAGGTTAATTTTATGGGCCCTGTTTTTAAGGCCTGTGAACAGCCCTCACTACTCTTGAGAATTAGGTGGAGTTTCATCTTTAAAGCCTGAAGGCATTAAGTCTTTTGCAGCAGGTGGTGGCCCATAGTCTTGGGGACCATGAGTTGGAGGTGGTAATGGGGCACCAGGAATGAAGTACTCTCTTGGGCCAAATGAGCCTAAAGGTCTAAATGGTGCTGGTGCAGGTCCTGGAAAAAAATCACGAGGGTCAAAAGGCAAATCCCATTTTCCAGGTGTAACACCTGGTGCATATTCTCTGAAGCCTATTGGTGGACGCATACCAGGACCTGGAAAATAAAAAGGAAGTTATGTAAATACCAGAAATTTCTGAACTAGGGTGATTTCAAGTATGTTAATATAGTCTTTAATTTCTCCCAAGCCTAGAACATCAGCTGGTGAACATCCTGACTTGCCAGATGAGGCAAACTGAGATGGAACAAGTTTAGGTTATAGCCTTTGACCAACCAGCCATGAAGCAACATATTAAGGATTTAACATGGCTCTACCTAGCTCCAGGCTTGTCTTTTTTCTTTCCCTACTATATAATTGCAGAATTATTTCTATCTCACAAGAGCTCCATTTATATTTGGAAGTATTACCATGACAAGATGATAGATTATGAAATAAGAACTTTACTACATCAAAGAAATTTTGATAAAAGGAAAGCTCACTATCTATTAGTGTATCCATTAAAAATTCATGAAGTATTTCAGCATGGACTTTACACATGCCATCAGAATCAAGGTGCACGCATGCCCTCCTGGAAAAGGCCTTCCACAGCCACCTAATTAAACCAGGAACATTTATTAGGTAACTGTTAAATCCTCTTTAACACTTCCCTCTGACTTTTTTCAAGGTAAGGAGGGTTTGACTTTTCCTTTTCTATATTCTATAACCTACTGCTTATGCTTCCATTATGGGTGATTACAAACTTTATGTTATAGGATTTTCATATCTGTGACAAAATTTTAAGTTATGGCATGCGTCTCATCCACCTTTCCATCTATTGCAGTGCATATCAACAGATTTTCAACAAACATCTGCAGAAGTAATATTTCTGGCTTTTCTGTATATAGCCCCTTATCCTTGTCTATGAGAGATAGCTATTGCCTATCTCAGTATAAGATTATGTAGTGTCCCATATGTCCCAGAAAACTGGAGGAAAAGTTAAAATGTACTCAGCTTTATCCTTTCATTGTTAAGACCTGAGATAGCAACCAACTGTTTTAGCAAGCAATAGAAGTGGAAGATGAATGTGATTTATAAGTCAATCACTACTGTTCAGATCATCATACCAAATGGTGGAGGAATTGGCCGAGGCCCAAAAGGCCCACCGAGCTGAAGTGGCGGTCCATACCAAATGGGAGGTGGTGGAGGCCGTCCCATCGGGGGTCCCATGAAGGGTACCCCTGAGAAAGGAGGGGGCCCTTTCATAGCCATATGAACCTGCAATTTAAGATTTGAAAGCAGTTAAAAGTTTTAAAATTCCTATGTATTAAGACAAAGTACCAATACCTATAAAAGCTAAAACCCAAAACCTGTCCAGAGAACACCATCAGTGCAACAAAACTCTACCCACCCCTCCTGTGTATTCCCACTGACAGCTTACAGAAGTTGGAAGGATGCCACAAGAGGGAGCAGTTTGTTACTGATTATATCTGCACAGGAAAGGGAAAGGCAATAGGACTGGCAGGGGTTATTAACAGAGGTGATTTCTGACCAGTATGTCATGCTGTATTCACTACAATCTATTTCAAAAGGAGTCCCCCCATCCCCATCACTTCCCTTTCATCACAATAGCTCATTACTTCCATATTAAGAATGAACAGAATAAAATGAAAAATCCATTCTCTACTCATGTAATAATAGCTACTATTCTACTATATCTTCAGTAAGTCTTTCATATATTATTCAACCTCTGAGATCTTTAAGTAGACTGTCTTGTTTTAAATAAGAGGGAACAAAAGCAAATGGGATATCATAATTTGTTGAAGGCCACACTGCATATTAAAGAACTCAATCCCAGGTTTGCCTCCAAGCCATGATTTTCCCACCTCTATTCCTCTCTAACAATGGGTCTTTGCTCTCTTTTAAATCTTCTACTACAAAGGGGTTTGGGGTCTTATCTAAGCTGCCCTTAGATTTCTCCAGAGATGTATATTCCTGGAATATATATACACTGGAACTTGAGAAGTATTTTCCATCACAGTGCTATATACACAAATTAGGAAGACAAGCCTTTAATATTTACTTTCATTTACTGTACACCATTTGAGATATTGATTTATCATTTCCTATGAGTAGTGGGTTTGAAACTAAACAATTAAAAATTTATTTTATTATAGAGCTGCAGAAGACCTACTAGATATAATAGCAACACAGTTACAAGAGAATACACTTATGTGAACAAATGAGACCATTTCTTGGGACTGGCTCAAGAGGTCATTTCAGATGATCATTGTTTCACAGAAAATCTGATACCAATCTAATTCAAATCACTCAAAATAGGGTTTGCACAAATGGAGGAATTCTTAAATAACATTCTTCCAAACAAAAATAAAAATGATGAATTATATAATTTATAATGAATTTACTTTGCCTTAGAACATTCAATACAAAACACCATATAAAGTTAGAGTGATAACTTTTCACATTCTGTAGTTCATTATAGTTGTACACACTTAAGCAACATTCCCAAGTTAAAGAGAAAAGTAAGCTCAATATTGCATGCAGTTTAAAGCAAACAAGATCAGTGTCATGCTCTGAATATCCTTCCCATAAATGCACAGAATAAAACCCAATTCAGTTCTCAACCTCTAAGTACTTACTCCAACTGGATGCTCAGTCAAAGAAGTAAGGGTGGAGACTGAGGGGGTCTCAGGTTCTTGGGGAACAGTTTGCTTTTTAAAAAACAAATGGGATAGTACAAATAGAACACAAAGAAGGATAAAGCAAAGAGCAAGTACTGTAGGAAAGCTACATGTTCCTGCATGACCACATGATTCACAGTAACTACAGAACTTACCTTGCCCTCATTCGTCACCTTAGCTGGAGAAGAACTTCTGGAGCTGCTGTTCATGTGAGCTGGACCACATCCTGAGTCTGTTAGAGATCAAAGAATGGATTCAGACTATTCTAACATGAAAAGAATAAAAATCCTCCATCCACAATTACAGATTCTTTGAAATTACTTGGTCCCTTTACCAGAGGCAACGGGTTTCCCAGATGCCTCAGAAGACCAGTACGAGGTAAAGGTCCATCCATTGACCTTGGGAAAGAAAGATCAGAGCCCTTGTATGTATTTTTCAGAAGAAATAAACCACTGGTGGACAGGTCAGGGTTCAACAATAACTAGAAAGCAACATGAAAAATGGGTTGCCCAGGGGTTGGTGTCATAGCTCAGTTATAGAGTGTTTGCCTAGCATGTGTGAGGCACTGGGTTTGATTCTCAGCACACATTTAAAAAATAAATAAAGATATCATGTCCATCTACAATTAAAAATATTTTTTAAATGGGTTGCCCAATACGTAAATCACAATTTATGAAGAGACTTAAGTAAAATAAAGAACTGCCTTGGGTTGATAGAACAGGAGATTAATAAGTACTGGTCCTAAACTTTAAGCTATAGACTTAAAGTACGTGTAGGCTGGCTTTTCTTTAGTCTGTATAACCTGACTTCCAATCTTACCAAGACTACAGTCCTATTTAGAATTTGAAATAAGATTCAGTATTTCATGTTGGAAATATGTATGCTACATAAAGTTTAAGGCTACTTTTATAATATTTGGGAAAGGAACACCATAGAGATTTAATTTAAAGATAAAGGTTTACACTTCGCAGTGTAAAATTTAAAAGAAAAAAACAATACAGGGACCTCCAGGAAAAAAAAATGTTTTCTATTCTAGAACAGATTTTCCAGAAAACATTCACTAAGATAAAGTAAGAAATTATCTTCTATATATTGTACAGGCCCAAATTCAATGTTTTCATTAGAATATTCAAAAGGGGAAAAAAAAACCTTGAAGCAGTTTACTATAAAGCAACATGTGAATGCTCACCAAATCCGTTTCTAGGCATATCTTTTTGATTAAGAGTAGCAGAAGGAGGTCTCCCAGCTGGCTCTGCTGTCAGTGGAGGGGAACATTCTCCACCACTCATGGGGGATGGACCAAAAGAGCCATTATGGCTCAGTGGACCTAAAGACCTTACTACTTTAAGGCAGCCTTCTCCCTGACACCAACCCTCATCTCCTGCTTTAGCAAATCATTCAGATTATTTCATAACCATTACACACAGAAATAAAAAGTAATTTACATACATTCTGCACCAAGAAATAAAATAGCTCCTTTTACAAAGTGCCCCCTACCTCTCTGAGGAGGATTTTGTAAATCTGGTCTTCCCAGCATAGGTTTTACAATCCCGGGTTCATCTTGACGCACTGCGATCTTTTGGGTCATTTCCAATAGTCTTGAATATTGAGAAAGAATGGACTGAATTATGAAACAGCAATCTATTCCTTCATAGATAACCTTAAAACACTATAAAACATAGGAAGATACCAAAATCACATACTTCTGTCTCAAATTAGCAACTTCCCTTTTCTCTTCAGCTATAGCTCTTTCTGCAGAACGAGCTTTGAGCTATTAAAGAGAAAATATTCAAATTCAGTAGCAGTAGGCTATGCACAAAATAAAGAAAAGGGGGAAAAAATCTTACCCAATTATCATGAGCTTTCTTCTCATGCATAGCAATCTGAAAAAGACAATACATTAAAAAATATGTTTTTAGGGACTCATTATAATAGCCTATAATTGTCTGTATTAGATATCAAGAAATTCTGCAACTACAGGACAGTATTAATGACTACCTGGTTTTTAAACGAGTGCTTGGTTTTCTGTAATGCTTCTTCCATCTCTTCAATTCTCCGCCTAAGAATTACAACAATTGAATAACATTTGAAACATTTCTGACCATTTTCCCTTTATTCCATCAGCTATACGTTTAAAGACTTTATCATACATAAGAAAAACATTTCTATAGTTATATGAATCCAGTGTGATCAAAACTAATACTACAGGCCAGGTGCAATGCCACATGCCAGTAATCCCAATGATTGGGAAGCTGAGGCAGGAGGATCACAAGTTCGAGGTCAGTCTCAGCAATTAAGTGGGAACCTATGCAACTGAGACCCTGTCTCAAAGTAAAAAAAAAAAAAAAAAAGGTCTAAGGATGTAGCTTAGTAGTAAAGCACCAAAAATAAATAAATAATAAATAAATAAATAAATAAATAAATAAAATAAAGACCCAATACTAATAACTTCTTTATCATTTAATTGCTAGAGATTCTGAATGATAAATTATAATTTCCTTAACTGTTCATCAGTGTGTTCTCAAGTAATTCTGCTAGAAATATCTTCCTCCTTAAAACTTTTTTTCTTTTTTTCAAATTATATCCATAAAAGATTTCCAAGGTCTATCAAATGCCACACTTTTGTGGGTCTTGATACATCACACAGCAAACTGATTTCTTAAAGAATTACTACAACATACAAAACCCCCAGAACTGTTTGCATTGACCAAGTTCCCTATGGTCTTGCCCATTGGGTATAAGTAAATTTTTGTTAACATTTTTCATTTGTAAAGTTGAAATTTATTTTTTCTCCTGTGTGAATTGAATGTATTCATATCCTCTCTTTATTTATACTTCCATGCTATTTTCTTCTATCTACATAATGTAAAAAAAGATTAAAAAAGAAAGCCACCACTAGTTTATTAGACATTGACACCCTCCTTTAGAAACTGAACTCACTTGTAATTTTTAACTTCCTGTACAGCGGAAACCACCTTTTCATCTGCAGCTGACAGCTGCTGCTCTTTTTCTAGTCTCTCATATTCTTCTTGGCTCACTTTCCTAAAATAAAGCCAGTTATCAAATCAAAAGTTTCTCTCTGTGAATATCACTTCCCACAATTCTATAAAATGCTTAGGCACATAAAATAGGAATTCAAACCTGCAATTTCGTAAATCAAACTCTGGCAAATCACTTACATTTTCTAATTTTTCCTCTTAATTCTCTAATTACCAGTAAATAAAATAAACGTGAAAACAACATGTGCCCCAAGGGCAAGTCTCCTGTGTGTAAGATAATAAAAACTCACTTTACTTCAATGTGGAAGATCAGGACTGATAAACCTAACATAATTAAACATATTAGGATAAAGCAAGGGATAATTCTTTTCTCGTTTCTGCCATGGGTAGGACACTAAGTATATCTTTGTCATGGAGGAACTCTTTTCTCAATCCAAGACTGGTACCATAATAAAGATATAGTCAATCAAAGAAAAAATCTTCTAGAATATGTCTTTTAGCTATGCAATTAGCCACAGAACATTTTTCACACTTTAGATATATATTTCAAAAGAATTGCAATTAAGCAAAAAGACAAATCTGAGTTTTGATAATGTCTGTCAACCAGAAAAAGAAGCCAAACTGACCCATGATCAGAGTATTATCTACTGACAAGTTTTAACTCTGATCATGAAACTCAAGATGTTCATCTACTGAGACAAAGGTAGCCACATTTAATGATTTTAAAAATACTATTTTCTGCTATCCTTGTACTACTTTAGCCATAGTTCCAATTCAAAAGATAATTAACTTGAAACTTAATTTTCCATAAATCAGAAGAACTATAGTAAAAAAGGATTATTGATACCAAATAGAAAAAGGGGATTATATATTCTTATATAGCTTCGCATTTAATTCTTCAGCAAGTATTTTATGAGTGGCTATAATATACTAGTTACCTTGTAAGATGCTAAAGAATAAAAGAGCTCACTGTTTCAGGTATAAATGACGCCTAAAGGAATATAATAATTTTCCCCACTGGCTTAAGAAGGAATATGGAGAAAACTGAATCTTGAAGGACAGAGAGAATTTTGTTTCCAATTACCAAAGAGTTAGTCTGAGAGCACTAAGAACAATCAAAACATCTTTATAAGAATATAAAATTGTGTTTGAAAGGATACAAGCTAAAAAGGCAGTGAAGATATATGTATGTGGCCAAGATCCATTAGAAAAAGGAATCTCAGAATTACAAGTAAAGCTGGCACTTTAAGGTACTTTTCTCCTAGGTTTACCCACATATTGAAGATAACCCAAAGATACAATGAGTCTGAACTAAGCCTTCATCAAATTCCTGGGCTTAGAGGAAAAAAGAAGTGTTTGGGGCTACAAATAAAGGGACCCTTAATAAAAGCCCTAGCCTTTGAGTTTAGATTAGAAAGTACTGCACACTTAAGTGATGAACAGGCAAAAAATCCAAAAGTAACAATACTGAAACATTGAAAAGACAAGTCATTTTTGAATTATCTTAATTGCTGACTAAGTTTGAAGTGACAATCTTACTCAAGTAACCTCAACACTTTTCTATAAGAAGATAACTTCATCTTAGTCCTCAAATTTCATGTATAATTATCACAACAATGTTAGCCAATCAAAACTGACCAGGCACTCCATAAGACAAAATTCTGTGAGAAAAAATCCCACAGAAAAGGAAACCACCTAATGGGGTTAACCGCACATGTTTTAAAATCACTGTGCTTTATATAGTCAAAAAAGTAAAGTCAAGATTATGAATTTCAGGTCTGGGAATATAGTTTAGTTGGTAGAGTGCTGCCTTGCATGCACAAGGCTCTGAGTTCAAACCCCAGCACCACAAAAGAGGAAAAAAAAGATTATGAATTTTGTCAAAGGATTAGAAACTATAAAACCAAGAAATAGTTGGGTGTGGTGACCTACATACAGTCGAAGATACTTGGAGGCAGAGGCAGAATGATGAGATTAAAGATAGCTTGGAAAGCAGTAAGACACTAGTCCCTTATGAGAAAGAGCAAGGAGTCTGGGGAGGTAGCTCAATAGTAGAGCACATGGCTCAAGGTCCTGGGTTTGAGCTGTAGTACTGAAATAGGACTGGGGTTGTGGCTCAGTGGTGAAGCACGTGCCCCACATGTGTGGGGCACTGGGATCAGTCCTCAACACCACATAAAATAAATAAAATATTGTGTCGGGCTGGGGATGTGGCTCAAGCAGTAAGGCGCTCGTCTGGCATGTGTGCAGCCTGGGTTCAATCCTCAGCACCACATACAAACAAAGATGTTGTGTCCGCCAAAAACTAAAAAATAAATATTAAAATTATCTTTCTCTCTCTCTTAAAAAAATCCTATAAAAAATAAAATAAAATATTATGTCCATCTACAACTAAAATAATATTTTAAACCCTGAACTTTTTAAAATCCTAAACTCAATGAATGATTTTAACATCAGATTTGGGAAGTAAAATAAATCCTACCGCTTTTAAGACAGGTCAGAAGAAAATATCCAGAAGAAGTAAATCCAGAATGTAGGAGGCAGGGGAAATCAAATTCTAATATGCATTATTATAATCAGAAGAGAGAATGAGGTAAAATCAACATTTAGAAAAAGACTCGAAAATTCAAGAAATGTTTAATGGTCCCAAGCAACATAACTGCAAGAGGAAAAAGTGGGTGGGGTGGGGAAAACTACACCTAGGCACTTCCCAATACAACTGTTAAAAAAAGAGAGAAATGACTACAGGAACTAGGGGAGGGAGATAAGACCAAACAACAATGATAATGGACTCCTTAAAGAAAAAAAATTAAAACAGATGGTAATTAATTGGATATTTTCAAATTGCTAAAACTAAGTAACAGTCAAAATTCAGTAGCCAAAAGAAAGATCCTTTAAAAATGGAAACTGGTTTTAACTCTAATCATGAAGTTCATGTCAACCTAATACAGAATATAAAGGTAGCAATATTTAGTGGATAAAATACTATTCTCTGTTTATCCTTGTACTACTTTGATACACTAATCAAATCTATCATTAAAGGACAATGTTCAAATAGAATGAAAATAATTTCAAATAAGAAACCAACAGTGTAGAATGCAGAACTACAGAAACTTTAAATATGTGTATAAATTGAATGAATGTCTTGTGGAGTTCACAGTATATGAAGTACTAACATACGATGCCACAACAGTTATCTGATTCAGGAGCTACTTAAAGCCCATAAAAACAAGTAATAAACCTATTAATCTATGTCAGGTTTTTATTAAATCCAGAATATATACCAAGGCCTTTAAATTATGAGAAGATGAATAAAATTATAATTATAATTATATAATTATAATTCCATTATAATTTATGATTATATCAAGCTTATACAGGTGATGAGGAAAATAATTAAAAATATTTAAACTATTAAAAAGATACAAGGAAGAAAAAAAGAACAGGTCATCAAATAGAAAGCAAATTCTTCATAAACCACAGGTACATATTGACATGGACAGACTTATATTTTAGAAAGTCCACTCAAGCGGCTATAGAGAAAATTACTAAGAATTTGAAATAAATTATATAAAAATATAAATAATGGAGAATGAAGACAGATGACCTAGGTTAGAAACAGAAAAGATGACACAGGCATGAACTAACATAGTACCTGGGGATGAGAAAAAAAGAGTACAAACCACAGATGATGACTGAATGAATTTTGGAGGAGTTGAGGAAAATAGTGCTACAATTTAACTGCATTACAAAGAAAATTAATTGCCATTTAGGTCATTCATATTACTAGTAGGGACAGAGAAAACAAGTGTTCTTTTGAAAAAAAAAAGTGATAAAATGAGAAATGTTTCTTTGAAACAGGCCAGGCATTTAGAACTGGCCTGAACAAAAATTTGAGATTCTAAAAAGGTCGCTTGGAGATCACAGAATTTTAGAAAAGTTAATGGAAAGGTTTCAATATTTAATGCATTAATTAGGCAACAGAAGTCAAAATACCTAAAAATAGTTAGGTCTATAAGAAGGTCTGTATATACATATATATATATATATATATATATATATATATATATATATATATATATATCTTGTTAATAAATCAGGTGCAAACAAATAAAATCTGACACAAAAAAACTATTTTTAGAGAATTCAAGTATTTTTGTGGATTAAAAACTACAAATGAACTTCCAAAAAATAACTAGCTCCACACTGAGAAGATTAATATATAAATATATACTACAAACAAGTACTTCTGTAATCGTAACTCCTAAAATCCTTGCCACAGTTCAATTTTTAGTGTGAACATCTGAGATACTCAAGTCCAAAACTTGTACCATCAATAAGTAAATATTATTCCTTTTTGAAGTTTTTATTCTACTAAAACATGTCATTCCAAAACACTCAGTATTTTTAAAGGTCCAGAGTTAGAGATACAAGTTCAAAATATTAGAATTACATAACTGATCACAATGAAAGGAAATTAAAATAGTGGGATCATAGAAAGGGTCTAGATCTTTGAGAGGTATTTCCACATCAGTGACTGTTAATACCAGTTTACCACTTCTTGCCTTCATATGAATTTGACAATTGATTACGATGTCCTCACAGCCTTAGTTTATGGTTCCAACTACCTCAGGACTCTTAAGACTGATGACGGAAAGAAAAATGCAACTTATAGGAAACAAAACACAAAGGAAAAAAGACAAATCTCTACTAGATAAAATTATCTGTTAGTTCACACAATGATAACAATAACAAACAATGGAAATCTTACTTTTTTAGTGCCATCTCATTTTGCTGGTAGAGTTCATTTAAAATCTCCACTTTCTGCCTAAGAGTTTTGCATTCCTCTTCCAGTCCAACTTTAGAAGACCGTAGTGAATTGCAGTCACTTTCTAATTTCTTTATTTGGTCTGTAAAGGATAAAACAGCTTATCTCTATATGTGTACAAGGACTTAAGAACTTGTTTGAGGGAGTAGTGCCAAGAAAAGTAAAAAGCATGAAAGCAAGAAGCCATTCTTTATCTTTCCAATAAATTTTTAAGTCTTTCCAACATGGCAATTTCTTCTCAAGAAGAACCCACCTTCTAGATTACATTTTGTGGACATCGAGGCTCTTAGCTTAAGTTGTAAAAGTTTTAGATCCTCTTCAACTACTGATATTGTAGTTTTTGTCTAAAAATTGCAGAAAAGAGAGGTATTCTTAAAAGTGAGGCACAGGAAGAATTCACAGGTACTATGGGACTCTTACAAAGAACTATACCTGAGAGACATCCATCATCTGCTTAATTTGATCTTTGATCTTCTCGTTCCGATCACCTAAAAAACAAAAGACTTTAGCTTTTTCTTTCCTTACTTTTAACTCTATATTCTCCTAACTTCCCTAAACTAAAGAATGATTGTGTTCAAATACTGGAAGAAAAAAATCAATTAAATAATTATACTGATTAGACTAATGACTTTTAAGAGAATTGCAAGCTTAGATTTAAAAAAAAAAGAGAGAGACGTGAATTTCAGACTGGGGTTGTGGCTCAGTGGTAGAGTGCTCACCTAGAATGTGTGAGGCACTGAGTTTGATCCTCAGCATAAAAATAAATAAAAGTACTGTGTCTGTCTTAAAAAAAAAGGTGAATTTCTAGTTTGCACAACTAAAATGTTATCTATGCTATTCTTGTAAGATAAAAGCTTTTCTTCTCTCTCAGATCTATCTTCACCTGGGCAATAAGTGTCTTGTTTAGAAAGATTCAATCCTCTATTTTCTCCCTGAATCTACTACCAGGTGTGGTTTGAAATACTTGCTATGTAAGCAATATCCAACTTGGGAGAAAACATCTGGAAATATTTTCCTCATCAGTAAACACTGTTACACTCCCTCTCTAGCTTTCTGATAGTCTCTAGCCTCTGTTCTCACAGCCTTAGTTTATGGTTCCAACTGCCTCCGGACTGACTGTGGACCTTAAAACCACAGAGCCATAGAGATGATGAGTATCAAAATCAAGTATCATCTGCATAAGTTAAGAAATAAATTTCTCTTACTGTATAATGTTCAATACTTAGAGGTATAGGATATGACTATTGTAGCTGCAGTGTACTTACTAGTTTTCAATAGGATAGAAAAAGTCAGTGTTCTTCACATGCCTATTGCTACATTATACCCCAACAACCCACCTCTGCCAATGCAACAGACATATCTATAGATCCAGTGATATGTGTCTACAACCCTGAAGCTTAAGAAAAAATTAAGCCAGCTGAAAAGTGGCATCTGTAAGACAGGAAAGCAAAAAAGGATTCAACCTCCCTGAGACTGATCTTACCTGCTAACTCTCCATTGGTTAATTCATCTGACTCATCTCGACTTTGATCCTCAGATTCAGATTCACATTGAAACCGATTCAACTGTGTAATGTGATTAGTCAAAGCCTAGGAAAAGAAGCAAAAGGTTGGAAGCCTCTCGATTTTAATTCAGAAGATTTCAGGAGAATTCATGAGATGAAACATGTATTTGGAGTATAAACTTACATTAATAGTATCATCTTTTTGACTAAGAGCTACTTGTAAATCTTTCTGGGTCTTCTCAAATGATTTCATTTGTTCACTGAGCTCAGCGTGTGATGTACTCCAGTCTTTTACTTCCTGCTGCAACTGAAAAGTCAAAACACATGAATTCCTATGGGTTAGGGAGGGGTTTCTGCACTGGATATATCAGGACTACAAGACTTAGACAAAGAAATAGAGAGCCATACTCCTCGGTGGCCTGCCTCAATCGAGGGGGTTGAGACCTTGGTTAAGGAAGAGGGCAGAGTGGCCCCAACTCTCACAGCTGCAGTAAGAACATCAGAGCTATCAGGAAGTTGAGCCTGTTTATTGCATTCCCCAGAAAATTGCTGCCAATTCAAATAATTTATCTCCAGCAGGAATGGCTGGGCACATATGACTGTCTCCTAAATTTAGATTCCTTATCATGTAATCTTCCCTTGGCCGGTGAATCAGTAACTATTCAAAAGAGGATCATAAAATACTTAATTTTCTGGTTTAAAAATTTTCTTTGAGGCTATGCAAGTTAATAACTGATTGACATTTGATAAGAAAAGCAATAATCCAAAAATCCAAAACAGATGGAGACCATATATATGCACTCAATTTGGGGAGCATTGTTTAAACTTTGCATATCTAGAAAAGGTCCTGCATGAAAATTCCTTACCTCAGAAACAGATCCAAGAAAGATACAAGATAATGATATTCACTTCTCTAGTTTACATTATGTATGACATCAAATTTTCTTTACCTGCTCTTTCTCCTTCTTAAGCATGGTATTTTCTTTCTGAAGCTGACAGCATTTCAACTTCACCTTCTCTTCACGAAGCTTAGCTTCAGTAAGGAGAATTTGAAGCTAATGAAAAACACTACAGTTAGTGAATTAATTCCAAAGAAGAAACAAAGTTATACTTTCCCAAACAAGACATCATATAGTTCTCATTTTTTGCACATTTTAGCACACCTCAAATTTTTGGTCCGCAACAAAACTAAGATGTAGTACTAATATCCGTTAGCAATAGTTGGCAGCTTTACCTCTGAAAGTTCAGAAGTATTTACTGAAATGACATCTTTAAGCTTCTCTATAGATTTCTTATTTTCCATTATCTGCCAGGTGAAAACAGAACACAAAATATGCATTAGGATTTCAGTAGAAATACTGATATATATGTGTGTGTGTGTGTGTGTACGTACACATACATATATATACTAAAAAAGATAAACACAACAAAATTTTTGTCAAGCCATCCCATTACATATCAGGTAAATGCAGGGGATCCAGCTTTGGACTAAGCAAAAAATCAAAAACTGAAAGAGATGAGGGAAAATGAAGTCATAAATATTTCATGGCATCCACAACCTTACTGTTTATGAGATAACCAGAAAAAAAGTTCAAAGTATAGAAAATCATAATGCAATAAGTAAATAAAATGTTTTAAAGCATAGAAAATTAACTAATTAATTACTGTTTCAAGTAAACCAGTTCAAATTAGTAATTTTTTTCTAGTGATAGAGAAAAAAATTTCCCAAGATCATTTTTAAAATTTTCTTATTTGAAGTAAAAAATGATAAAATTTAAGGAAGAATAGACTAATCTCACATACAGAAGAATTCCAAAAAAATTATAAAGATACTTGCTCCTTAAGGAAGTGGACATAAATCTGCAATCTTTGTTTGCAATGCCTGGGATTGAATCCTGGGCCTCATGCATGCTAGGCAAGTGCTCTACCATGAGCTGCATCCTGAGCTTGTAACTCTTCATACTTTAACTGTGGGCTGTGCATGGTAACTTCCAAAGAATACAATATGAAAAGGATTGGAAAGAATTTTTACAGTGGAGAAATCTGATAAATACTACCTCAGCTAGGTGATCAAGCTTACTTGGGGGTAGGATATTTCAGAACACACTCTCTACCATCTTTTGCAACTTTTATGTAATTACAGAAACTTATAGAAATTGAAAATGAAATATGTAAGTAAAAATTTTTTAAGTTGTTGTATCAGTACTTAAAAGTTCCACAAAATGGGCAGAAGTGGGTTCAACTTCCTTGACTCCTAATCTTACTTTAGTTAACAGCTGGACTAAGTTCAACTTAACCAATTTTACAAAATATTTCAAAAGCCAAATTGCAGTAATACTTAGCAGCAAAACTCTTACCAAGTCCTGATTCTTAGCTTTCTGTTCTCTCTCAGATTCTAACATAACATGAAGACTTTTACCTCCCTCATCCAGAAGTTCTTTAGCTTTTTCAAGAAGCTTCATTTTATCCTGGAAAAAAAAGGTGTCAAGATTACTCACTCATTACATTTACTTTTGAGTTTAGAATGTAATTCCCCCCAAAGAAGGGATTTTTACCTTATAATTAGTTGCTTCATCAGAAAGAATCATATTTTGTTTCATGGTCTCTTGGACCTGTTTCTTTGATTCCTTCATCTATGTAAATAAAGCATTCAGAATTAAGATACACAAATTATAGTGCTACCATACAAGTTACTTCCAGACAAGTGACCCTTTCCAGAAGAAAGCAGTACTTAATACATATGACTGTTTAGAATTTGGATGATTTGTAGGAAATAATGAAACAAAAATTTTAAAATATGATTTTTAAATTAAAACAGGTAGGAATGATTCAAGCTAGAACCAAGGGAGAAAGAAAGAAAAAAATAATTATACCTTCTGTTCATAATTTGACAATTTCTGCATTAGTTCTTCATTTTCTTTCATGAAATTGTTCACCTTTTTGGAAATTTGCTGTTCATTGACTAAAAGGGGGAAATACACAAGATTATTACAATCACTAAATGAAATTCAATTACTCAATCTACTAAAAGCAAAGACATGTTATATGGTACTATGAGGAAATACTTCTTAGCATAACTATTATGCTTTTAAAAAGCAATCTATGCTTATTAGCAATAAGAGTATAAAAATTATTAGAATTTAAGAAAAATATAAGAACAATGATATTTTGCTGGGTGCAGTGGTGCACACCTGTAATCCCAGTGGCTCAGGAGGCTGAGCTAGAAGGATTCCAAGTTCAAAGCCAGCCTCAGCAAGAGCGAGACACTAAGCAACTAAGTGAGACTTGGTCTCTAAATATAGGGGGTTGGCGATGTGGCTCAGTAGAGTGCCCCAGAGTTCAATCCCAGGAACCCCTCTCATCCAAAATGATATTTCAATTTAAGCTTATTTCACAGATGGGAAATACAGTAAAGTGTTGTAGCTTGATATTCCCCCCTTCTCAAAATACTTTCTTTTCCGAAAATGGAATCATTTAATTCTTTGCAAAGAAAAACAGAAATGAAAACATACTGATTCACATT
The DNA here is from genome assembly GCF_052094955.1 of Ictidomys tridecemlineatus. Taxonomy (NCBI): domain Eukaryota; kingdom Metazoa; phylum Chordata; class Mammalia; order Rodentia; family Sciuridae; genus Ictidomys; species Ictidomys tridecemlineatus. Next base: position 347,367 of record NW_027520990.1, read on the forward strand.
ACCATTCTTCAAATTATCTACTCAATTACTTAATGCATGATTAAATCATTAGCATAGAAATACTCTTCAAATGTAATACATCTGCATTACATCAATATTCAAAGTTAATCTGCCCCAAATTAAAACTTATCATCATCTCCCTATCCACAATTTGTTCCTCCTCTTTATCTCCTATCTCAGAGTTGGAACCATCATCATCTACTCTATTATCCATGCTAGCAACCTAGGAATAGTAAAATTTTCAGGAGGTAAAAAAGATAATAGACATTAAAAGTCACTGTATCTACTTCTAACATAAATAAAACACACATCAAACACCAATACAAAGGGTTATTACAAGTTTAAGAAACCTAAAAATTTACCTTGATATACTCTATCTTTTACCTAGAAGAGAGAAAAAAGATTAAATTTGATGTCAAACATCTGCTCAATAGAAACAGCATTCCTAAAACAATAGTCAGAATCATAACCAAGTGAGAATTTAATAACATTCTGGTTCAGGATAATAATTTATAGGATTAAAAATAAGTAAAGGTTAACAAGCCTTTTAAATTTAATTGGTAGTGATATTTCATAAATAGCCTCTGACATAAAAACACTAAGATATGTACCTTATTTCACAGCAAAGATGTGTGTATGTGTGTGTGTGTGTGTGTGTGTGTGTGTGTGTGTGTGTGTATACTCAAAATCATTTACTTGACAATTCTAAATAACCAGGATAAAGTCTAGAAACAATGACTATTCAAAATAAATCTGAGGAAACAATATTAAATGCATAATCTTTGTACTAAGATATGCCACTTTCACTCACCAGAAAACATCTTAGAACTCCAATTTAAATTTGGCTATTGGCTGAATTTAGAAACTAAGAGGCTACATCATCTTATTTCTGCAAACCACTAAATATATAGCAAGAAATCTGAAAGGAAAGACTGCTTGAAGAAAATGCACAAGCAATAAGAAAAATGACAATTAACATATTCTGGAAAGGACAAAAACAATCGTTTCCAAAAAACAGCAATAAACTACCTGATAATAAAACCTAAGCAGAAATTTTTTTAAAACATCACTAAATTTCTTTGTAACTTAGCATATTACTTGTCCTTTCAAATGTTATAAATGGTGATGGGATATTCAGATGTGTCCACAGATCATCCAGGGGATCTTCGTAACAGGAAATTGCATTCAGAAAACTCCAACACAGAAAAAAATGAACATTTCTTTAATGTCATAGCCTTGCTAACCTTTTACTCAAAATGACAACAGAGGAAAATGGGAAGTAGCATAAAAGCAGTCATCTAAGGTAGGGAGACTAAAGTTTTAAAGTCAAATGCTGAAACTGAGGAGCAACAAGCTAGGAACCACATCCCACATAACCTAGTGAAAAGAGAAACAGGTACCAGGGTTCTTGAAATGAAAGAAACAAGAGAGAGAAATATAAAATGTTTTCATGTTTTTCCCTTCTCTTTATCCTTCTATTTCCTTTTTACTTTTAGCTGAGAAAAAGTTCAATGAGATTAGAAAATTCCTCACAGGAATCCAGGCAAACAATTCTTCTATTTAAGAAGGGAATACTTTTTAAGAGATTTTACACTCAATTGTACAAGGAGAGGAAACTTATCTTAACAATGATATGTCTGAAATAATTAAGAAATCAGAAAAAGAACACTCAGATTTGAAAAGATTTGTATCCAATGTTTTTGGCCTCTTTAACTGTTAGGCTTTTCATATGCAAAGTCCATTTACCAAAAATAATTTTCTTCCAATTATGTTAAATAACTATGAAACAGAATGACCTACAGTACAAACATAAGTATGTATAAGCGCATATATATATATATATATATATATATATATATATATATATATATATACACACATATATATATACACACACACACACACACACACACACACACTTATACATATATGTACACACATACACAGAGATAGACTAATTCTGCTCAGGAAAAAAAAATCCTTAATGAACAAAACATTTAATGGATTTTGGACAACACATAATCTATACTTCCAAATAAAAAGGTATTTTCTGTACATATGATCAAATCATAAAATCTGGGAAAAATTTATATAAAAGACTGGAAAAATTATATCATCTCCTTTTTCTCATTTTACTGTATTTCTTTGCAGCATTTCCCCCTGTTTGTATGTTTATATTAACATACAGTTCATCAACATTTAAATCTTAGTTTCTGCTTTTTTTTCCCACTTCACATTTAATTGTGAGCATTTTCTGTACCTCAAAGCTTTGAAATAAATAAATCTGCCTACTATTCCACTAATCGAACATACAATAACCCCTAAATGAATTATGTTGTGCTAAGTCTTCAATCTAATACACTGTTCCATTGAAAAACATTACCAAAAATCTTCAAAGCATAGTTATTTCTTTAAGATAGATTACTAGACATATATGCTACATAAAAGGATATTTATCTAACCTATCCCATCTTTTATCCCACTTTTAAGACTTCTGATACATATGAAACTACTGGTCAGGATGGCTGTAAGAATTACCAGTTCTACCAACTGCACCCACACTAAATTATTTTATAATGTTAGTTTGACTTAAACCACTATTTTGTGTTTTAGCAATTGAAAAAGAAAAAAAAGGGGGGGGCAGTGACTATATAAAATAATCCTTGTGCTTATGTGCTAAGGTATAAGTAAGTTAATTTACTCACAAGAGCAGTTCTCCAAAAGAAAATGACAAAGGATACAATCCCAAAGAAAACAGTGAATACTACAGGCTTCCATGGTAGTCCATAAAAATCAGGCCCAGGTTGAGTATCATCAGGCAATGTAGTAAACAGCTTAAACAGACAAATTAGAAGAAATGGGAAACCTTAAATTTATAACAAAACAGTCACAAAGAATCATGGCAATTCTAAACCAACTTCCTCATCAGAAATCCACCTCCTCAATATTTTCCAATAGCTTCTTCAAGAGAGAGGATACTGGCAGTCTCATATTTTTTGTTTGCTTCCAGTGTTTTCAAGTATAATGAATCTAAATACTTTTTAAAAATATTTATTTATGTATCTTTAGTTTTAGGGTGGACACATTGTTTTGTTTTTATATGGTGCTGAGGATCGAACCCAGTGCCTCATGTATGCTAGGCAAGCGCTCTACTGAACCACAACCCCAGCCCGAATCTAAATACTTTAAATTGAGCATACATTTCCACTTTGTAACAGGCCCTATATCATCACATTGTCTAACACCTGGCTAGAATCCCTCTGGATCATTCTTTTCTCTTAGATAACCTGGTTTTTATAATTTAAAATATTCTTTTAAGACAAAACTTAAATATATGAAAGAACTAATTAATTTTATGGCAACAAATAAAAACAATGACGATATATGTATAAGATTTTAAATCTTACTTCCATTCCACTCTTATATACAGATACGTGACATGTAATTTCAGACAACTCTTGAAAACTGGCTTAGATAAACTTCTCTGAATTTAACATCCTTCTATAAAATTCAGAGCCTAATTTTAAATGGTTGCTCAAAGGCAGTGCAGTAAACACCTGCCTACTCTTCCCTGTTTTCACCGCCCTCTACACGTAATAGGAGATAACTGTCACTTGGGCCCAATTCCCCAGCAGTCTCCTTAGGGAAAAGACCTGTAGTAACATTAGCTGTTTGGATTGTTGGCTGCATTTCAGAACATACCATGAGGTTGTCACCTCTATTCCGTCAAAAAAAAAAAAAGTGCAAGTGGGGAAAGCTCAAGTACACTCTCACCGGCCTCGCTTAACCATACAGTCACGTCCTGCCTGCCTTGGGCCTGACACACTCCATTTCTCCGTCGCCACGACAGTCAGTGCACCCACTCTGCCAGAACTCAGCCACCCGACAGGGGTCCCAGGAGCTCTGGGTCCCCCAGGGAAACAGTGACAGAAGGCACAGTGGCAGGTACTGAGTCCATGGTTTAGGGACAGCTGAGTGGAAGCGACGCTTCCCTGCAGAACAGCACAGGACCCTCTCTTTCACCGTTTCCTACTTCAGTAGGACCCAGCGCAGGGGGCGGGTACTGGGAGTGAACTTTGCCTTCCTCCACCACAGGCGCTTTCCGCCCAAGGCACGTGAAACCCGTCATCAGAGGAAGCCCCTGGGTGGACTGCAGTGAGCAGACAGAGGATGCTGAGGGGCGTGGCGGGGAGCGGGAAGAACCAACTGCGGAGCCCGGTGGGGGACAGCGCCAGTAGAGCCAAGCGGAAGAGTCCAAATGAAAGGACTCCAGAAGGAAAGAGGCTCACCTGTCCCCGGAACTAGGAGAGGACCGGCGATTTAGAAGGCCCTGGAGGAAGCCAGGGAACTAGCAGAAGGGGATTATAGGCAGAGACTAGGAAAAAGGAGAAAGTCAGGCCTCCCAGCCCCTCCCAGAGCAAAACCCTTTTGTCAACGTGTTGAGACACCAGGTACCTACCTGCCCCAAAAGTGCAGACAGAAGAGGAGAAGCTTCTCCTGCTCCCTTCTAAAAGACTACTGCTGGGCTTTCCTTCCCTGCTCACTCGTGGATGACACTCTTTTTAAAAAAGCCTAACCCTAAGGAATCATGTCATTATCACCCCACGCCGGTGGCTTCATTTCTGGATGCCACATTTTAGGGTTGCATGACTTGTGGAAAAGAACAGAATCATGAATAGCCCGAAAAGCACGTGCTAAAAATTGAAGAAACTGGGGACATTTAACTTGGGGAGGAAATGAACATCTGTGGATCTTTAAAAATCTGTCGTCAAGTTGAATATATTCAATTCAAAAGAACAAGAATAAGCAGGAAAGCACTGAAAAAGAAGAGCAATGAAGGGTACAGGGAGGGCAGACTATATAATTAATTCATGTACCCTCGTCCAAGCCCAGGAATACATAGAGATTGTGGGACAGAATAGAGAATCCAGAAACAGAACCAACTGGACATTTGGGGTACAATAAAAGTTAGTTTGGGGAAAATAGACTTTCTAATAAGTAGCGTTACCACATGGAAAATTATAAAATTGGATTTTTCTCTACTTATTCAAAAGATAAACTACAAATGGATAAGAAACATGAATGTAAAAATAGAAAATAAACAAGTACTAGAAAATATTAAGTGAAATTTTCTATGTATTATGAGTGGGCAAAACCTGCCTCATTGAAAAAATCTTTCCTGGCTGTATCTAAACCTGCTACACACACACACACACACACACACACACACACACACACACACACACACGCAGTTTGACAATGACAAACTGAGAAAAAATATTTGCAACATATTATTGTCCAAAGAATCATGTTCCTGAAATATAAAGAACATTATAAATAAAATGGCCAGCAAACCTATACAAAAATGGGCTGAAGAAATAAACAGATCTCAGGAAAAGAAATGCAAATAGCTATAACATATGGAAACATGCTCTGCTTAGCTCATAATGAACAAAATACAAATTAAACCACACCAAGACACCATTTCTCACTTGCATTGGCAAGATCCAAACGTTTGAAAACATACTCAGTAGGTGAGAGAATGTGGGGGAATACAAATTCTCAGACACTGCTAATAAGTATACAAAATGATACAACCCTTATGAATGAGATTTGGCAACATCTCCCAAAACTGCTTATATATTTACCTATTAACTCAACAATCCCACTTTTTTTTTTTTAACTTTTTCAGTGCTGGGGAAGGGTATCTTGGGCAAGTGCTCTACTGCTGAGCTATAGTCCACCAGCCCTAATTTCTAAAGATACTGGGAATACAACAACAAATGTTTAAAACTTGTATTTACAAAACTATGTTATTCAAGCATTAATTATAACAATACAAGATGGTCACAAAAGGCTGAAACAACCGTCATCAATGAAAGTTGTTGAATAAACCAAAGAAGAAAGAAAATAATTTTAAATACTGCTAAGAGCTGGTTTCCGGAATACATTTTTTAAAAATGAAGTAGAGAAAAATATTTATAGAATACTATTTGTATCTTAGAAAATGAAAAAAGATGAATATATTATTTCTTATAGCTTTGAGGTAAAACTGACATGCAATAAATTACATGTATTTAAAGTGTGCAATTTGATGAATTTTAACATGAAATTATGAAATCACCATTATAATCAAGATAATATACACATCCTTTACTTCCAAAATTATTCTCATTCTCTAGGTAATTTTGCCCTTTGTCACCCCTCTTTCTTGCCCCCCACTTTCCCATTCCTCCAGCAAAATGTCTTATCTTAATAGATTGCTTTGTATTCCTCAAGTTTTATGTGTATGGGATAATATATTGTATTTTCTATGGCTTCTCTTATTCAGCATAATTTGAGATTCATCTACATCAGTTTATCTATCATCTATTTTTATTGCTGAGTAGAATTTCATTACATGTACATACCACAATTTGTCTATCATCTATTGATAGACATTTGGATTTTTTTCCAGTTTGGGGCTTTTACAAATAAAATAGCCAAGAACACTGATATAAAATTCCTCCTATTGCTATATAACTTATCTTTTCTTTGGAAAAGAATGGTTGGATATGACTGGTGTATGTTTACCTTTTTAAGAAGGTGATTCTACCACTTTATATCCCCACCAGATGTGTACCCATCCAGTTCCTCCATCTCTTCTCCAACCACTCAGCACAATTGTCTTTAATATTAGATATTTAATAAGTGTGTAGTGGTAACTCTTATGCTTCAAAATTGCATTTCCCTGATAATTATGTCAAGCATTTTTAATGTATTTACTATCTGTTTATCTTCTTTGATGAAGTGTTATTTTACAGGACTATATTTTTTTCTAATGCGTTCTAAGAGTTCTTCATATATCCTTGATGCAAGTCTTGATAAATGCTTTACAGTAATTTCCTCCCAGCTTGTGTTTTGTCTATTTCATTGACTTCAAAGTGTATTTTGAATTACAGAGGTTTTAGTTTGATGAATCCCACATTGTCAAATCCTTTTTAATGCTTTTGTTCTCAAATTTAAGAAATCTTTGCCAAACCTAAGTTCAACAAAATTTTTTCTCTTACTTTTTTTCCTAGAGGTTTTGTAGTTTTGAGTTTAATATTTAAGTCTGTGAGTTAATTCAGGTGTCTAATGCAAGGCATGGATCAATATTTTGCATATAAATATGCAGTAATTTCAGTACCATTTGCTGAAAAAACTTTCCATTCTCTACTTGTCTTTCCATCTTTGTCAATGACTGTTGCCATATATATTGTGTATCTATCTCTGAATTCTTGATGTTTTGTCTGCAATCCTGATTACTGTAGCTTTAGAATATTTTTTTTCCTCTTTGTATGGTACTAGGGATTGAACACAGGACCTTGCATATGCTAGGCAAGTCCTCTACCACTGAGCTACATCCCCAGCCCTAGATTAAGTCTTGAAGCCACGTTGCAATCAGCTTGTCATTTTCTACAAAACTCTGCAGGGATTTTGATTGGAATAATGTTGACTCTGGTGATTAAACTGGGATGAATGGACACCTTAGTCTTCTGACTCATAAATTAGGTATATCTCTCCATTTAGGTTCTCTTTAAATTCTATCAGCAATATTTTATAGTTTTTAATATATACATTTTAGTTTTTGCCACGTTTATGTTTAAATACTTCATATTTTTATTCTATTGTACATGGAAATCTTTAAAATTTCAATTTCTAATTATTCATTGTTAATATATAGAAAATATAATTGCTTTTAGATGTAAATTTTATCTGTCAACCTTACAATAGCTTTTTTCTAGATCATACCAGATTGTATCTATATATATATTCAAGTTATCTGAAAAGAAAAGAGAATTTTATTTCTTCCTTTCCAATCTGAGTGCATTTTATTTCTTTTTCTTGCCTTAGTATACTAGCTATTTCCTTACTGCACCCCAGTACAATGCTGAATACATGTAATGAGAGTAGACATCTCTGTTTGGTTTCTGATCTTGGGGAAAAGTATTCAATTATCAACCATTAAGTATGAGGTTAGCTGCATTTTTTCAGAGGATGTTTTAAGCTCCCTTCTATTCCTAGTTTGTTGTTTGTTTTTCTACATCAATAATCAATGCTGAGGGGCTGGGGTTGATACTCAGTGGTAGAGCACTTGCCTAGCATGTGTGAGGCAATGGGTTCAAATCTCAGCACCGCATATAAATAAGTGAATAAAATAAAAGTTAATCAACATCTAAAAAATTTTTTTAATTAATAATCAGGGCTGATTTTTTTTTACATGTCGATGCGATTTATTGTCACCTACTTGTACATGCACACAAAATAACAATATCATTTGGCCAATATTACTCCCCAACATTTCCCCCCTCTGCTATATTTTTTAAATGCTTGTTTTGTATCTCTCGAGCTAAACACAAAGATTGTGCTTTTAGGTACATCAATGTGGTAAATTTCATTGATTTTCAAATGTTAAATAAATTTTGGATTCTTGACATAAATCCCCATCATCCGTCTAGTTTTTGTCTATGATGTATTTTCCTTTTACATATTGTTGTATTTGACTTAAATTTTTGTTTAGAATTTCTGTACAGATTCATTGGAGATCCCATGAGAGGTATGTGGTTTTCTTTTCTTATTATATCTTTGTCTTGGTTTGGTGTAGTGATAACACTGGATTCATAGGAGAACTATTTCCTTGCTTTAATATTCTACAAGGGTTTAGTATTACTACTACTATTAGGAATTAATATCATTTCTTCCTTACAGGTTTAATTGGATCACCAATAAAGCTATCTTGGTCTTATATTTTTTTCTTTGAAGAAAGGTTTTTACCTATACCTTCAATTTCTTTAATAGTCAACAAGGTTTATGAAATTGTCTGTTTTTCTTGAGTGAACTTTTGCAATTTGTGGCTTAAATAAAATTTCTTCATTTCATCTAAATTGTCAAGTTAATTAACATAAACTGTTCATAATATCCCCATTATCAGTCTAGTATCTGTGAAATCTGTAGTGATATCCCTTCTCTGATTGCGAATATTGGTAACCCGTGTCTCCTCTTTTATTTCCCTCACTAGATGTTGATCAATTTTATTCATCTTAAAGAACTAGCTTTGGGTTTCATTGATTTTCTCTTATTTTCCTTTTTTTTAAAATTTTACTGACTTATGGTCTTTATTATATCTTTTTTTCTTGCTTACTTGGAGATTAACTTATTTTTCCTTTTCTAGTTTCTCATAGTAGGAACTAAGTCAATGACTGGAGACTTATTTTTTAATAAAGCTATCTTGGGCCTGGGAGTGCTATAAGTTTTCCAATAACACTTTAGTGACATTGCACAAATGGATATGTTGTTTTCAGTTTTATTCAACTCAAAATATGAATTTCTTCTCTGATTTATTTGACTCAAAAATTATTTAGCAGTGGGGGCTAAGGTTGTAGCTCAGTGGTAAAGTGCTTGCCTCACATGTGTGAGGCACTGGGTTCGATCCCCAACACCACATAAAAATAAATGTACTGTGTTGTTCATTTATACCAAATATATATATATGATAGATAGATACAGATATACATATAGATATAGATAGATAGCAGATAGCAGCCTGGCACTTAAGTTTTCAAATATTTGAGAATTTTCCAGATTTTTCCATTATTGATTTATCATTTTATTGTGTTCAGAGAATAATCTTTGCCTGACTTTGAATACTTTTATATTTACTGATAATTTTTTTAAGATCCAGAATATAGTTTATCTTGGTAAATGTTCCATGTGCACTAAGCTCCTTGGGGGTTTTCTATAAATGTCAATTAATTTCAAATGGATGGATTGATTATGTCATTCACACTTTCTACAACCTTACTTTTATTTTTCGTTTTCTGCCAATTGCTGAGGAGAGGATATTGAAATCTCTAAATGTAATCTATAGGATTCATCATTTTCCTCATAATTCTATCAATTTTGATACTTCATGTATTTTGAAGGTCTAATATTAAAAGTACAAGCATTTAGGTTTATTATATAATCTTGACTGATTCGTTTATCATTAGGAAATAACTTTCTTTAGTCCTGATGATATATTTTGCCCCACAACCTCTTTTGGTTTAATGTAGCTACTCCAGATTTCCTTTGACTAGTGTTTAACATGAGATACCTTGTTCAATCATTTTAATTTTGACTTCTTTGTGTCTTTCTATTTACAGTGTTATTCCCTTAGACATCTATTTGGGTCTTGCTTCTTTAGGCAATATGACAATCTCTGTTTTTAACTGATGTATTTAGATACTTTCCACTTAATAGGATTACTGCCGTGCATAGGTGTAAGCTTAATATAATCTTCTATTTGTTCCTTCTGTTCTTTGTTCTTTTTCTTTTCTTTCTGTCTTCTTTTGCAGAAATACCACTATCGGTATTTTTAGTGATTCCTCTATTGGCTTATTAAGCTATAACTCTGTTTTCTAATCTTAGTGCTTCAGGGTTTAGAATATACATCTTTAATTTGTCACAATCTACCTTCAGATGATACTATATTACTTCACATATTCAATAAGAACGTTACAATAGTTACTACCCTTCTGAGATTTATACTGTTGTCATGTATTTTACTTTACATGTTTTCTAAGTCCCATACTACACTGATATTTGTCTTTAAACAGTCAATGACTTTTTAAAATGTTCAAATAAGAAAAATTATTTTAAATATTTATGCACACAGTCACCATTTTCAGTGTTCTTTACTCCTTTATTCCATTATTTCCATCTGCTGTCTTGGTGCAAGTGTAGGTGAATTCTTTCAGCTTGTATGTCAGTACAAGTCTTCATTTTAGAAAGATATTTCACTGGGCATGATATTATTGGCCAACATTATTACTCTTCAAATATATTAAAGGTATCACTCCACTATATTCTCTTATGCCTAATTTCTGACAAGAAATCTGATGTCATCCTTAGTTCTTCTCTACATAAATGTCTTCTCTAACTGCTAAGATTGCTCTTTATCACTGGTTTTGAGCAATTTATTTATGATATAATATACCTTGATATAGCTTTATTCATGCTTTTTGTATTGTAGTCCCATTTAATATCTTGGATCGGCAGATGTACAGTTTCCACAAATTTTTGGCCATCATTTCTTAAAATATTTTTCTGAATACCTCTCATAGCTCAACTTGAAACTGTCCCACAGCTCACTGATGCTCTGGTTCACTTTTCTTTAACAGAAGAAATTTTCCCTGTTTCATTTGGGGTACTTCTCCTGCTATGTCCTCAAGTTCACTAACAATTTCATCACAATGCTTATTCTGGCATTAATCCCATCCACTGTGTTTATCATATATTTTCAACTCTAGAAGTCTGATTTTCTTAAAATATATCTTCTATATCTCTTTTTACCTTTTTAACACACGAAATATAGTAGTAATGACTTTTTAAAAAATGCCATTACCTCATTCTAACATCTCCGATAGTTCTCAGTTGGCTTTGATTGGATGATTCTTCTCCTCATCATTGTGGATTGTATTTTTCTTGCTTCTTTGCATGCCTGGTAAGCTTTGATTCGATGCCATACATTACGAATTACTATTCTTAATATTTCGTATACAATTAAATTACTGGAAACAATTTGATTCTCTTGGGTCTGAATATTTGTTAGGTATGACATAAATTGTAATAGTCAGTCCGAGGTAACACCCTTCTGATTATTCTACCCAACTTCCTTAGATAGTTTTTTCCAGGTGCTATTCTGGTCCCTGTGTTAAGACCTGTTCCTTCTAATCACTTAAGATGGTTTCTCTGACTTGCTAAGCAGTTTCATCACACTTATGTGCAGATCAATACCCTGCTGAACACTCAGAGAGCCTTTCACAGATTTCCAGAATTGTCTCTCAATGTAGCAACCTTCTTTTGGTACTCCACCCTGTGAATTCTAGTCACTTTGGTTTTCCTGGAATCTCAGCACCATCTCTCAATTCATGGTATCCTCTGGTTCTGCCTGACTTCCCCTTCTTTGTCATGGCTTGGGAATCTCTTAACATAGTAAAAGCTGGGGCAACTAAAGAGCTCATAGCATTTGTTCTTTATGTTTCCAGAATCATTCTTTGTTGCTTGATCTTCAATGTTACTGGATCTTAAAATTTTATATGTTTGTGGGTTTTTTTTCATATTTATTTTAGTTGTTTCAGTTGGGAAGGTGAAGCCAGTACCTATATAAAGCTATCATAGCTAGATGTAAAAATCATTTGCTTTTCTTTTTCTTTTTATGGTGCTGGGGATTGAACACATGGCCTCCTGTGTGGTAGGCAAGTGCTCTACCACTGAGCTGCATATCCCTTTTCTCATTTGCTTATTTTTTTAATAGCAGAATGCATAATGAAATAAATTTTAAAAGTTAACTATAAAAGAGAGTAATATCAGGATAGACAGAACTGGGACAAAAGCTAGAGTTCTTTCAAAATCAGGCAGGAGAATCACAAGTTCAAAGCTAGCCTCAGCAACTTAGCAAGTCCCTACGCAACTTAGTGAGAACTATCTCTAAATAAAAAATAAAGAGCCTAGGTATGTGGCTCAGTGGATAGGAGCCCTGGGTTCAATCACCAGTACCAGAAAACAGAAACAACTTATTTTCACAAATTAACTTTGGCTCTTCTAAATATTTAAATAATTGTAAAATAAATAAAAAAAATCTTTAAAAATTAACACCTAAATATTGAAAGCAAGAATGAAACAACCTGTGATATCATGTTGGTGACAAACCACAGAAATGAATTATTTCAAACATACCTTAGTGGGATATAGCTTAAAGACAAGAGAATTTCATTTCATTTCAGGAATACATTCCTGAAAGTATTTTAAACAACATAAATATAGTCGTGTGTTGCTTAATAATGGGAATAAATTCTGAGAAACACATCTTAGGCAATTTCAGTGTGTAAACATCATTGAGTATACTTATACAAACCTAGAAAATATAGCCATTTCCACACGTAGGTATTCATATATGGTATATCATCGCTTTGGGGATAAAAACCTATAAGATATTATTATACTGAATTCTGTAGACAATTGTAACATTGTAAATGTTTATATATCTAAACATATCAAAACACAAAAAAGATTAAAAATACTAGGTGTCAAGAATTTTTTAGCTCCATTATTATGCACTAATGACCAAAATGTCATTAAGTGGCACAAGACTGTAAACAATTATATTTATGTCATTGAAAACTGGAACTCCAACATCAGAGAAAGAAAACACAAATCTAAGATAGATGAAGTGAAGTAAAATCTCTCTAACATCCTGAATTTTCATGGGAATTATCTAAATGACATGATCAAAAATCCCCACATATTTCTGAGCTTTGTTCACTAAAATGGCTTACAAATGACAGTCAATTTGAGCAATAAGCAATCCTAGTACTTGGAATGTAGCCTCTAAATATCATTTCCGATTGAAAGAAACCAAAGTTCTTTTAGAGAAATAGTTCCTTCAAGGTCTGGATAGGAAATGTTTAAGATGAACTTGGAACATCTCATAGTTCAAAAGCAAGGGAAACAGGTAACAATGACCACTAGGTGGTGGCAAAGGGTCCCAGGAGCCAAGATAAAGAGGCTTCTACAAGGAAAAAGGGGGAGAAATTGAGCATCAGATAAGAACAATTACTATTCCTAACTGGATTAAACACACCAAATATTTTTAAATGCATGACATCATATTGACTCTTAAATAAAAGTTAAAAAGATTTCAAAAGCCACTTTGGGTATCATTTGATAATGCTAGAATAATACCTTACTATTCTGAAAAGTGTTTAAATGAAGAAAAGGAATCAAATGTTTATCTCCTGCCTTAACTATACAAACCGAATATCTGTGTAAAGAATAATCAATCATAGCCAGGCGCTGTGGCACACACTTGCAATCCCAGTAGCTTGGGAGGCTGAGGAGGGAAGATAGCAAGTTCAAAGTCAGCCTCAGCAAAAGTGAATTGCTAAAGCAACTCAGTGAGACCCTGTATATAAATAAAATACAAAATAGGGCTGAGGATATGGCTCATTAGCCAAGTGCCCCTGAGTTTAATCCCTAGTACCAAAAAAAAGAAAGAATAATCAATCATAAATTTTTATTTGTATAGGCATCCCAGCCTTTAAATGAAGAAAGAAAAATCCTAGCAATTCAGACCATTGCTATTTTGCAACCTGTAATATATTAGCAAATCTCACCAAGGTCACTGTTGACTAGTAGTCAACATCAAAGGAGAGGACATGCAGATGTCAATGCAATATTTCCTATTAAATTTTCATAAGAAACAGAATTGAACCTAAACCTGACTACCAATTTCCAAGAAATATAAAGCAACAGAGAGAGACTGAGGTTGTTAGCTCAGCACTTGCCTAGAATGCATGGAGCCCGAGGTTCAATCCCCAGCACCACCAAAAAAAAGGCAATAGAGAAAACAGGTTAAATTGTTGTACCAGGGGGATGTCATTTATTCACCCAAACTACAATATATCCTAGAAGTCCCACAAACATATTTTTTTCAATTATTGCAAAAAGTTACAACAAAAGGAGAAATCAATAGAGAGTAACTTATATGAGACTTGTTCTCCCACTGAAAGCAACCAGAAAGTTGGAATATATATATTGGTACCAGGGATTGAACTCAGGAGCACTTGATCACTGAGCCACATCCCCAGTCTCAGCCCCATTTTGTATTTTATTTAGAGACAGGGTCTCACTGAGTTACTTAGCACCTCACTTTTGGCTTTGAACTTGTGATCCTCCTGTCTCAGCCTCCCGAGCCACTAGGATTAAGGCATGTGCCATCATGCCCAGTCAAAAAAGATTTTTAAAGAGCTATTTTTCAGATAGAAAGCCACAAGGAACATGCAACTGTCACCCCTAAGAGCAGGAGAACAAATAGGTGAGCATTCTACCTGGAGGCACCCTCTAGACCTCAGTTTGAAAAGGGGAACACAAATGGGGCACAACAGTCTCACTGAGGAGAGAGAGACCAGAGTTCCAGGAGATTAAGCAGCCAAAAATATGTAGAGAAAACTACCAGAAACATGGGAGCCACAAAGAAAAAGAGTTACAGAAATCTGCATGGAGGTGGTCTTCAGTTTGGGGCTACATTCTAAGCAGTACCTGTGAGTGCCAAGAACAACTATAAGCTAACCAATCCCACAGTTGGCACTGAGCTGGGAGAAGTCTGGATTCCAGCTAGCCAGAGAGAGTTGACGTACAAAAACAGTATGGTCAACAAGCTCATGAAGAAGTATTTGATCCTGGCATCATGGCACATATCTGTAATCCCAGCAATCAATCCCAGGTTGAGGCAGGAAGATCCCAAGTGTGAGGCTGGCAACTTATCAAGGGCCTAAGGAAGTTAGTGAGACCCTATCTCAAAAGAAAAAAAAAGGTCACTCAATATCATTAATTATCAGGAAATACACTCACAAAGACATACCCACTAAAATGGCCCAAGTGCTAGTGAAGATGAAGTCAAGTGGAAGTCTCCTAAATTGCTGGTGGAAGTATAAAATGATTGTGGTCATTTTTTAGCATGGCTTGACAGTATCACATAAGACAAAAACATACATTAAACGTAGGAGGCAATTGCACTCCTAGATATGAGTCCACTTATAGTGGCATATATATGAAACAGTACTGTAGGAAAAATGAATCTATAGTTTAAAAAAAAAAGTTATCAATGGTTGCCTGGAACAGGTGGTGAAGGCACTCACTGGGAAGGATCCCAAGGAAACCCCTTTTCTAGTGAAAAAAAAAACTGTTCTATATCTTTATTATGGTAGTTTTTACATGGGTATCTACATTTGTTAAAACTCAGAGTGTGCTTGCTTTGGCAGCACATATACTAAAATTGGAACAATACAGAAAAAATCAGCATAGTCCCCGAGCAAGGATGAAACCCACATTTGTGAAGTATTCCATAGTTTTGTGGAACCAACCCTTCAGCAGATGAATGGATAAAGAAACTGTGGTACATATATGAAATGGAATATTACTTATAGCATTAAAAGAGAAAAAAATTATGGCATCTGCGGGTGAATGGGAATATCAGGTTAAGGGAAGTAAGCCAATCCCCAAAACCAAAAGCTGTATGTTCTCTCTGAAAGTGGATGCTGACCCATAATGGGGGTGAGGTGGGTGGTAAGGGGCATGGAAAGAATGGAGGAATTTGGGCAAAGGGGAGGTAGGACAGGTGAGGTGGAAGAGGGATAGGAAAGATGGTGGAATGAGATGAACCACATTACCCGAGGTACATGTAGGACTACACGTGTTGTGTACAACTAGGAAAAGTTTTGTTCCATTTATATACAATGAATTGAAATGCATTCTGCTATCATGTATAACCAATTAGAACAAATTTTAAAAACTCACTGATATTGGCTATCAAGGAATTACTGTTAAGTTGTGTGATGGCCCGTGGGTTCATTATACTATTCTCTATGCTTTTCTTTAAAGCTTTTCTAATTAAATTTATTTTTTAACTAGTACATAGAAACAAACATTATAATTATTGAAGTAGGTAACATGACATTTTGATGCATGTATACACTATGTAATGTTTAAATCAGTTAAATATATCTACCTCCTCAAACATCATTTCTTTATGGTAAAACTTTCACAATCTTTTTTTCTAGTATTCTAAAATATACAGTATGTTATGGTTACCTATAGTTCCCTACTATTCTCTCTGCTCTTATTTGAAAGTTTCCATGATAAAAATACTAAAAATAATTTTTAAATTAAGATATAACTTCAAATATTTAAAGGATTTCTATGTAGAAAAGAATTCAATTTTATAGAGGAAATCATGTGGAGGAAAATTTGGAGTCAATACAAGGATGAACTAGACAACAGAAGAACATATAGCCTTGTAAGAGAGTGACTCATGCTAGGAAATACTGGTGTACAGGCCTCATAACTATTCGTCAGGGCCACAGTAAAGAAAATAACAGCAATGAGTGAGAAACTAGACTAACAGCCTTCCAAGGTTTCTTCTAACACTAAGATTCTGCTAAGATTCCATTGATCAATGAATCTGATTGGTGCACATCTCCCAAACACATCAGAGCCTATTACTCTCCAGTCCTATCAGATATCATACTACTTGTTTAAGATTTTACATTGACTTGTTCATAATTTTTGCATATATTTGTTAAGTCCTTTTCTTAAGGCTTTCAAAAATCACAATCATACCTTACACCTGTTAGACTCTTTTAGTCCTCACACAATGTCCTGTACATACTGGGCCATCAAAATGCCTTTTTGAAATCTCCTTTCAAATCAGTCTCCTAACATTGTGCCTCTTCTTTGCCACTCACGTCTATGTCTTACCTATCACCGTACAATCACTGACCATACCTGCACCACATTCATGTCCCCTGACCTAGACCTAGAGGAGGGCTCTGTGCATACCTAAAAAATATGAATAAAGAAATCCTTCCCATATCATGAGGCTGTTAACTTTCCAAGTGATGCTGATTCATTCTGATAATCAAATTATGACTGTAGAAGACTGCTTTAATCACTGGAAATATAATTATTCTAACTGCCTGGCTCGTACATACCCCTTACCCAGGTGGCTGCCACCATCATGAACAAACATGGAGCCAACTGAAAAATGATTTGTTTCTCCCCACCACATCTTTTCCACCCTGGTGGTCTTTCCTCCCCAGGTATTCATTGTCTTTATATCACCTTCTGACTGTCTACATGAGAATTAGGGCATGTGTAGGGGTAAAACCCTTCAAAATGCCAGACACCTCACCAGACATTTTACCTTGTCAAATCATTTAATTCTTATGATTGGAGTAAGCATTATCTACATTTTTCAGATGAGGAAAACTTTTTTCAAAAGTTTAGTTATTTGCCCACACGTCTAAATGATAACCTTGGGATTTGAAACCAGATCTACCTGGCTTCAAAATCTACACATTTTACAAGGAAAACAACAACATCATCTTTCTTACACAAGCCTTGAAATAACACAACCTACAGGAAACAACTTCAGTTGAGGAGGATTACTGTCACAATGGCCCTAGGGCCATCTTATCCTCCAACCTCTAAAAGCTTTCTCATTCCTATAATTAAACTCTAAAAGTCCAATATCAACAAATACCAATAGGGGGGAGGTAAGTCCTAAAATGCTTAGATAAGCTTCTAGACAGATTAAATGTCTTGTTTGGATCATGATTTTCTTTAGAAAGATCAGCCTTAAGTGACTCTTTCTAAGAAACAGATCTAACCTAATTCCTTTCATTCTTAAAACTTTCTAAGGATCCCCACTATTAATGGTCTGCTACTTTGGCTCATGACTTCCTTTAAGATTTGCTGGCCTCTCCAACAGGCCCATCCCCCTCCAACTTCACACTTTACAACACCAACTATTCACATTCTCCTGCCCTCCCCAAATATCCTTTCTTCATGTTTCCATTTCTCTGAACACATTTCTTCTGACTGCCAGCTTCCCCCACCACCCCAGCCTGTCTAATCAACAACAAACCACATGTCAGACTCCTGTTTGCCTTTTGCCTGTGCTTCAATCACATCTCAACCACTTTCTGACCTTACTGATCACCCTTCCAACCATAATAAATGCATTTATGGACAATAATGTTCTACCATCGAATAAATACCTCTCTTTCTGCCATTATCTTACTGTGTTTCAAGTGAATGCTGTTATCTCCCTGCCAGAATGAAAGGTTCTGAGGGGAAGAACCAAGTTTTTACAGGTGTGCAAATGTCCAGCCTTGGTAAACAGCAAATCTTCCTCATGTGCTAAACCAAGTAGCCATTAAAGCCACACCCCTATGGCTTTTGTTTCAGGAGCTATCTACTCAAAGGGTCAAGAGTCATTTTCATAAAGACATTTTAAGTTTTTCACTTCATGACCAGAAGCCACTTAAAAACTAATAAATAATCAACATTCTAATTGAAGAAACTATGTCAAACTTACCATCTTAGACAAATAAAGCAAGAATGAATATAACAAGAAAAGTATGTTGTCCAAAAGGGTGGCATCTGCTGGCTCTTCGACCTTTATCTCTAGTTGGTTTTCTGTATCAGCAGCATCAACAGGAGTACCTTCTGTTATAAGTAGCTCTAAAATTGAAAGGGGAAATTGCTATTTTATTTTATGCTATAGAATAAGAATTGTCTCTCTTCAGTTTCAATATTCATCGAGTGTTTCACTAAATATATGAGTCACAGTGCCTGGAATATGTGGCTCTCCTAAAGACAATTAACACAACAGAGAAGAAAACTTCAAAATCCTAATTAGAGCTGTCAAACCCTTCAATTATAAAATGAACAATCTCCAGTCTACTCTCCACTACTTCCATGGCCATACAACTGCTACCAGAACAATATTTACTCAAGGAAAATTTTTAAAACCAGAGATATATAGACAGGGTCACATTCAAAAAACATGGATTTAGTGCTGGTGAAACTTTGTGTTTAAAATTTTAGGAAAGCTGAAAGAGAGGGAGTCTTGGTTTGCAGATTTGCAGGTGGAATGGGCCAAGGCTTAACACAGTATCTGGCACCTGGCAGAGATACTCAACAATTATTTATTGAATGGACAGATGACAACTATTTAAAAAGAACACAGTAGTACCAAGAGAGACTAAAGGGAATTGGGTACAGACCTGCATTGAGGCTCTGTGAATGAGGTAGAATTCCAGTTAGACTTGAGAGCTTGTAGGGGTGGAATTTCAGTATGAGTTACATGAGCCTGGGGTATGTTTGATTAAACAGCAGGAGTCCAGCATGCAGTTATTAAGAAGTTGGACCAGTTGCCTCTAAGGTCTTTCTCAACCCTGAGATTCTATTCACTACTATTTTTTTAAGCTTTTGCCTAATTTTTTTTTTTTTAGTTTTTGATGGACCTTTATTTTATTTATTTGTATGCAGTGCTGAGAATCAAACTCAGTGCCTCATATGTTAGACAAGCGCTCTACCACTGAGCTACAACCCCAGGCCCTCCATTCACTATTGGTCTATGAATTTGACTGCTGGTGAAGTCTGCCCCATTGGCTCAGCATCTCAGCACCTGAGACACATTAAATGACATTAGGGAAGATTTTACCTATTAAAGGTCATTGACATCATTTTGTGGTGGAACTTAAAAGGCCAGGGAAATAATTCATTCTTAATTTTGTAAGTCAAGTTTTCCCTATTCTTGAAAGTTTTGGAGCATGAAAATAACAAATTGTAATGGTGCGTGATTCATTTTCATAACCTTATAGAGTTAAAGACAGTTCAGAAGTCAGTAGTGTTCATATATGGATGCAATGTCTTCTGGAAAATGGGAGAACTCATATGTTATTCCTTCTCAAATTAACTGAATCCCCCCTTGCTATGAGTTCTCCTACACTCTGTGTGTGCAGATGGTGGGGGGGAGGTTCAGATCAGTGCTGCCAAGCCCTGCACTGGTGCAGGATAATGCTTATAGCTATGCTTACAGACCAGAACCTTTAAAAACACAAAATACAGTAATTATGGCTTCATAGCACCATACTGGATGGATTAAAATAAACAATTAGTCATCATCTAATTTACTGATAAAATGAGAGTGAGCAACACAAAAGTAGAATGCTGTTGATGCCATTATTGGGGATTTTTTTGAAAAATTGTTTCTCATCTCCCACTGGATACTGTGCACTATGATGAAGTATTCGTAAGTGTCAATCTAAAATCGATTGCAGTTCTGTACTGTTTGCTGTAAGTATATAGTATAAAGATCTGGACCATTGACTGCATTTGAAAAAGTTTAATTACCATGTCCAGGAAGCAAGTCAAAACAGGACTTGAGCTATATTATATTCCATTTAGAAGAAAAGGGAAGAAAAACACAGAATTTATGAGACTATGAACAGTGATTATTCAAGCTAACTTGTACTAGGCCAGACTTTCCTGGAAGGCCTGCTAAACACAGATTGTGGGTCCCACCCCTAGAGTTTCTGGTGCTGTTGGTCTGGTTGAAAACTACAGTTTTAGAGCATAAGGCCTTTGAAGAAAAATATTTTAGTTGTAAATGGTTTACACAAGCTAGTCATACCTAAACATTTGCTTTTAGGTGAGTTACAGTCTCTGGCCTATTTTTGATTTCTAGTCATCTTTATTCTTGCTTTTCTCTCACTTAAGATATTTTTTTTTTGAACTCACATGTACCTATATCACTCTCTGCTCTATTTTGTACCTTTGGCAACAAATATCCTTGAAAGCCTTTATTATGGTAATGCCTCTACTTTGTAGAGAAAAATTGGCAAGCTTTACCTGGGTCTACTTTCTCAGTATTTGGGATCTGAGACACTTCTGAAACACCCATGTCCTCAGTCACAGGTTGATTCAAGAGGCTGGGCTCTTCAGGATGGTTCATATTAAAATGATGACGCAGGAGGTTTGGCTCTTCATGAAGATTTCTATTAAGACGATTTGTGTTCTCTTTAGGAAAATCATCTTCATGGGATGGCTGCATCTCTACAAGGGAGAAGAATGCATTGAGCCAGATGGATGACACTATCTACCCCCACTTAAGCCCAATGATCAGCACTCCCCCTCAGCACACAGTTCCAGATACGTCAACACTGCCCTCCATGTCCTGGCATGAGCCCATGAGAACAACTGGGCAAGGATACGGGAGGGTTAATTGTTTTCATCCCATTTAAAGGATGACTGAACTATACAGTCAAATTTATAAAGAAGCCTCATCTGCCAGAGGACTTTCCTCCTTTCCCATTTCCATATCACCTCGTTCCTTGTCCATCATGTCTACCCTTTTGGCTGTGGTTTCAGTTTTCTTTAAAATCTTCCAAATTATACTCATTTCTTGTTTGTTTTCTTTGGTTTCTAGATAAGGATTGATTTCTTTTTTCAAAAGTTTATAAGCATCAGTCTTCTCCTGTTCGTTTGAGACCTGAGAAATGTCTACCCTTTTGGCTGTGGTTTCAGTTTTCTTTAAAATCTTCCAAATTATATTCATTTCTTGTTTGTTTTCTTTGGTTTCTAGATAAGGATTGATTTCTTTTTTCAAAAGTTTATAAGCATCAGTCTTCTCCTGTTCGTTTGAGACCTGAGAAATGTTGCTGGTTTTGTTTTTTTCACTTTCTGGCACTTTCAATTTATCTGGTAGTATTTCTTCAAAAAGTTCAAGTGAAGTTTGTTCACCCTGAGCATTATCTGTTTGACTATCTGCATGAGGATGGTTCTTCTGAGCCAAAAATTGTTCCTCAAGATCCACAGTGTTTTCTGAGAATGCACTTTCAATTTGTTGTGAGTTTGCTACTACTGGTTTAGGTTCAGGTTCAACATCCTGGGAGACTTCAGGAAATTGTCCCACTTTTTCTATAGGTTTCTCAGAATCTTCATTTGCAGAATCATACAATTCCCAAAATCCTAGAAGTTCTTCTACGTTATAATTATCAAAATCATCTCCTCCAACATCAAAACAAACAAAATCTGTCTCCTGTAAGGAAAAGAAAACCATTAATGTGTCAATAACAAAGTATCACAAAAGCAAACTCATCCACGCTCCCAAATTCAGGATTGGTTCTAAAGAATCTTTGAGGTCAACCAGATTACCCTCCTCCAACCCCCACTGCCTAACTCCATCTATGGCTGAGTAAATCTGTCTTTTTCTAGTCTACGGTGTTAGAAAGTCTATTCTTTCTTTCTTTTTTTAACATGGGTCATATTCTTTAAAAAGCATAATGAGTAAAAATGGTGACAATTTGGTCTCCAACTGCCTGACTCTTGGGTCTCTCTCAATTTGCTCTGAACATAAGTAGGGAAAGGCAAGGTATCACTTATAGGATCCTCCAGCTCTTAATATCTACACCTATGTTTCAGAAATTTAACTCTTAATCATTTACTCAGGAGAAGCTGGAAGATCCTGCAGCATTGAGAAAAATGAATCAGTTTTAAAGTATCTTACTGAGATACAAGTACATTGAATGGAATAAAGAATGATATTAAGGAGGCTCCTCACATTATTATTACCACAAGAACAAACTGAAAACAAAATTCAACAAGGTATACACCTTTCTCTTCATCAGGGTTTCACAGTCACTAAGATCTCTCTCAGGATTATGTGTATATTATCTAGTCTTCCTTCTTGCTACTAGTAAGCAAATTGATATAAAAGGAGCCATAGTATGAATGGACATGTTTTTAAAAAATTTCCATTCCTAATTAAATCTTCATAATATTCTGCGGGGGTTCCGGGGGTGGGGGAGGCAGTTCAATGTAGTAGGGATGAGTGATTTCCTCTCCTCATCACATGCATTTCTAAGCCATGAGGGATGCATGTAATGGGAAATACAATGAGAAGGCAGAGTTCAAAACAAATAGTTCTCTGTAATCAGTGAACTGCTGTCACAGCTTAAATCCCAAGAACTCTCTTTACCAACAATGAAGTCCAACAAGCAACAGAAGTGATTTTATGGCCCCTGAGATTATAAAGAAATTTTAGGAACAGCAACAACAAACAGGATGACTTTATCCATTCAGTCCATCTAATCTAAGAACTGTCCTAGCCTAGCAGTTTGCATATTCTACAGCCACTACAAAGAGCTGCCCAAAGATGTTTCAGTGTTGGTGGGCATCAATTACTATACAATTTAAAACTCTAGAAAATAATCAGCTGAAGTGAGAATTCTAGAACACGAAATCCTTTCAGTCACAAAATCAATTTAAGTCAGAGCACCATACAGGAATGTTGTATAAAGGAAGCAGTTGGGGCCTTAAAAGATCTGAGACTGAACATCACCTGAAACGCTCAGGTCCCCTTTTCCAAATCTATAACATGACTATGATCCCGTATATGACTAAGAATAAGAAAACCTTTGTAAGTACATATTTCTAGCCTAGTATAAAAGTTAGAGTTTATTAATTTAACCTAAATATACTTAAAATGTCTAATAACTATCCAATGAGTTTTGCCTGTAAAATGAAATTATTTGCCTCTTAGAATATCTGTTTCAATATATTAGACAACTCTCAGATTATAATATAATCACCCTAGAATGCCTTTCAAACTTTTTTTTTACAGGTAGTCTGATTTCAAATGAAAATCTGACACACAAATGTTAGATTGCCCCCCAAACACATTATAAAACATTCAGAAGCAGTTATCTGAATATAACTGATGGATTTATAAGCCAGTTTACAATTGAGAACAAAAAAGAAATCCATAACTTACATCTGTTGGAATTTGTAGCTCTTCTTTAGTATGTTCACGAACTACCTTGATGAAATCTTTTGGAAAGTATCCAAACATATGGCCAACCTATAGTGCAAAAGAGACAAATATCAGATACATTCTGTACAAGGAATACAGAAGTGGCAGGAAATATACACATAATAGATAGATATAAGGTATAACCAAGAAAGAAAGTTGCTATAACAATTACACTGAGATTATTATTTCAAATAAAAATTAAGTACAGAACTATTAAAGCAACATTTCCAACCACTGAAGTTTTCTTTTTTACATTTAGCTTAATTCTCAACACAGAGCATATAAAGTTAAGACTTCTGAAGTAAATAAAAGATCTGCATAGAAGATTATTGGATACTATATGGTTAAAACTATGTAAATCAAAGTTGGTTATAAATGCAATTCCAAATAACCTCTAGCAAGAATTTACCTGTACATTTTGTAGCATTGCTCATAAACCAATATTTATGTCTTTCTTAACCAATACACAACAGTCATAAAAATTAATAAGTAAAAACAATACAAAAATCTCTAAAATGTATTACCACTATAGCAGATGTATTGATAGTATATGCTTTCCTAGCTTTGTCCAAATCTACTTTTATACGCACTTGGGGAGTGCTGAGGGCCATTGTCAAGTAGGAATGAAGCTTCAAAATTTCCTTGCCAGCGTACCCCATGTTAAATGGATTTATCTGTTGACATTGCATGTAAGGTGACTTTGCTCAAGGACCAAGGCAGATCCGGGTTTAGAGCTGATCAGGTTTGAGGAAGTATCCCACTCCTTAGGGTGTTCCTGGTTTAAGACAAAAGGAGTTTTAGGGAAGTTGGAGGTTGAAGATTATTGCTGCTGGGAGTAGGGCGTGCCTGCAGCCTGAGTTCCCGCTGAGTTCTCCTGGAGAAAAAGTTTTTAGGAGGTGAATTGTTTGGGAGATTGGATTGCCCCTGAACCTGTGTGGAGGTGGTGTGAGTCGGGAATAAAGAATTGCTGTTTCAATCTACAAGGCTGTGAGTGCCTCCTGATTCTGTGCCCAGCCAAGACTGCGGCATTATGGTGGCCCGTACGTGGGATGTCTGAAGCTTGGGGGTAAGTGAATTTGCTTGCTCCTGAAGGAGAGCAAAAAAATGGGTGACCATTTCAAAAAACAATGTGTTCTTGTTTTGATTTATTTTTTTTTTCATTTCAAGTGGCCTGTTCCTAGAACTTTCTCAGGCAAACTAAGGAAAATGGTTGACTCAAGGTTTGAAGTTGTTCGCCTCCGAGGAAGAAAAATTGTTAGAGGAAGGAGGTACCCCAGTAAGACCAAGAAAAACTATGGCATATGTTGATACAATACAAAAATGTAGCCCATGGCTTTATAAAGATGAGTTATTAAGTGTATCAATGGGACCATTATGGTATCCTGTAGAAGGATTTTTCTTCAACAAGTAAGAGATGGCTAGTTCTGTTCACTATACTTGTCTTGGTTTTTACAGACAGCTAATTCATTTACAAAGCTAAAATGTTAAACTATCAACCACTAAATATGAAATCAAGTACTCTTTACTTATTAAGTTCCATAAGGTAATATATTTAAACATTATGTGTGTTTTCATAAATTGGCAAATGGAAAAATGTTTAATATTGCTTTGGTCTGTGTCTTTGCTGAAACAAGGTTACTAAGTGTTAAGATTCTATCATGTGTAATTTATATACAGAGAGTATAAGAAGTTTCAGCTGGGTTTCAATTACAGTATAACAGTACCTTAAAAAACATGAAAGTATTTCATCTTATTAAAGTGGAGTAATTTTATAAGGGTTGTTTTAGAATGTGAATTTATAAAAAGGGTTAATGGTTAAAAAAGAGATATAAAAAGATTCAAGATGTGGAAATATATTTTAATATAAAAGGTTAAAGGAAAAAGAAATGTTTCTAGTTGAGATAATCTCTGTGTGGTAAAGTGAAAAGTTGTAAAATGCCATTTAAAAAGATTTTGAGGAAACTAGATTTAATTTAAAAGCTTGAGAAAGGTAGAAAGAAAAAAAGGTATTTGTACATGGCAGATTGAGACAAAGCTTCCTAATGGAGTAAAAAAGAGCCTTTGGTTAAAGGGCAGCCATGTAAACTAATATTAAGCGATTTAAACAAAATCTAAGCCTCATTTAAAAGAGTGAAGCTGTAGGTGGTGAAAAAGTACATTTAAAAGTACAGTATAGATGATAAATGAAATGCTTTAAAAGGTTAAATTGAAGGTTGTTGAGATACCTTCATGGCGAGAAAAAAGATTGCTTTACTCATCAAACTATTAAAATGTACTTATTAAACTAAAAAGAGGGAGATGAGATAATCTTTGTTTGGTAAAGTAAAAAGTTGTAAAATGTCTAAGTACATTGCAAAAAGCTTTAAAAGGTTAAATTGAAGGTGGTTAAGATGCCTTCATGATGGAGTAAAAAAAAAATATAACCCATGAAAATGGGAAGATAATAAGATAAAAGATTAGATAAAGAAGATTAAAAATTTGAAGTGGAAAACTTCAAAAACAGAAGTACAAAAAGGTAAAAAAAAAAGAGAGAAGATGTAGAAAGATAAAGATATAGGAAGATAAAAAGATGTAGAAAGACAAGAATTTTATACCCACAAAATAGGAAACGAAAGAAAACTAGGAGAGAAGAAAGCAACTAAGGGTAAATATAAAAACCTTAGAAGAAAACTAGAAGATAGAAATAAGATAGAAAATAGTTAAAAATGTCAAGTAAAGGTATTTCAGATAGAAAATACAAAGGGCTAAGACAACTATGGTTTCAAACCACATCTAAAAATTAAAAGGTCTAAAGTAATTCTAAAAACTAAGGCAAAATGCTTTTGAAAGACTTAAATTTAAAAGGATCTTAAAGGGGTATATATCCCCCAAAGATAAACTTAAAATAACCCTTTTTTTACTCTAAACTTTTTAAATTTGGATTCATCAGGACTTAATGCTGCGGAAAGACATATGTATCCAAAAAATGTACATAAGCCTAAGGTACTTTGGAAAGATATTCTAACAGGACATTGGAAAGCTCCTGATCCAGTGTTTTTCTGGAGTCGGGGTTCTGTTTTTGTGTTTCCACAGGGAGAACAGCAGCCGATTTAGATTCCAGAGACACTAACTAAAACAATTTCTACAGACCAAAAAGAAGATAATTTGACTCAAAACCATAACAGCTGATATCCAGAGCTCCAGCTTGGCTATTCTTACATCTGCGACAGTGATTAACCACGGTGCCTTTTTTCAATATCTATTTTATTATTGCATTTTTCCCACATCATAAAGTTCTATTTTATTTTTTGAGCTCATACAAACCTAGGTTAATGTTTTTCTGATCAGCTTTGTTTTTTGACTGTGTTTTTTGACTGTGGAGTTTCTAAACATTGCAATGGAGATTTTACCTAGGTAAAGCTACAAGGCTGTTATTATTGTCTTACGTGTTGTATGTTATGAGTGCACTGTTTTGTGTTGCATGTCAGTATGTGTGTATGTCCATATTTTTATATGAGGAGCGCTCATGAAAAAATGGATCCGAATTTTCTTTTTTTTTTATTCACGTGATTTAAGTGGTTTAATCTAAATTAGGTAAACAGCTGTTAATGATTGTTTTCAAAGGTGGTTAACAGATCTGTTTGCTTACTATTGTTTTTAAAGGTGATTAACAGATCTGTTTGTTTACTTTCACTTTTCCTTTTCATTATATTTAATAATTCTGTTCAGGATAATGTCTCTTTAACATCATTGCCAGAATTCCCATCTCCATCCCAGTGCCAGTGAAGACTAAGAAAACCAAACTACAGCTATCACAGTAAACTGTATAAACTGATGCATCAATGAATATAACTCAACAAGTAATGCTCAATCAAGGACTTGATTTACTTTGGGAGGAAATGAACATATTGATAGACTCCTCCGATTTGAACTGCTTGCAGAACTTGCTTGGACTATATATGAGTTGCATGCATTGTGAACTATCGTCTGGTGCAGCGAATTGTGGTACTGCTGGCATATCCTTGCTGATGGTGTCACTAGTGATGCAATTTCCTTGCCAGCGCACCCCATGTTAATTGTGGTAATGCTGGCATCTTTGCTGATGGTGTCACCAGTGACACAATTTTTCCAAAGGAGCCGTCAATTGGCTTGGTGTCGTGGCATTTCTGTATCCTCCTCCCTTCTACTAGTGATGGTCTAAAATTTGGGGGCCAACAGAGGTGAGGCAAGAACCTCACCCCCCCACTGGCACCAAGGTTAAATTTGGGGGCCAACAGATGTGAGGCAAGAACCTCACCCACCCACACTGGTTCTTAGGCCTATCCACAGCATGGCTGAATGCTGGACCGGTAGTCAGTGACGGGTTGATCTGGTTGCAGTGGATTCAACCCAAGACAGGAAACTGACGTCTAAAGGTCAGTTCTCCCATGACGGGTAAGAACCATATGTTGAATTGGACAACCTACCAGGCACGGTCCTGTAGCCACATTGCTTGTTGTTTAATTAATCAGAAGGGGGGAGATAATTAATGCTGCAGTCTTGGCTGGGCACAGAATCAGGAGGCACTCACAGCCTTGTAGATTCAAACAGAAATTCTTTATTCCCGACTCACACCGCCTCCACACATGTTCGGGGGCAATCCAATCTCCCGAACAATTCACCTCCTAAAAACTTTTTCTCCAGGAGAACTCAGCGGGAACTCAGGCTGCAGGCACGCCCTACTCCCAGCAGCAATAATCTTCAACCTCCAACTTCCCTAAAACTCCTTTTGTCTTAAACCGGGAACACCCTAAGGAGTGGGATACTTCTTCAAACCTGATCAGCTCTAAACCCGGATCCGCCTTGGTCCTTGAGCAAGGTCACCTTACATGCAATGTCAACAGTGAAATCCATTTAACATGGGGTACGCTAGCAAAGAAATTTTGAAGCTTCATTCCTAATGGCCCTCAGCAGGGGAGAAAATTACAATATAATGCATATGAAACCACATATCAAACTTCAGTTTCACCCAAAATAAATCCTCTGCAGAAAAGAACCCCATTTATTTTCAGCACCAACAGTTAAAATATATGAAGTTACATAAAGTGTACAAAAGGTATATAAAGTTCCCCTTGAGAAAGACACTCCTATTACTAACTACTGACTAAAAGGAACAGAAGATTCTTGCCAATAATTAAAGGAAACTGATAGGCAAATCAAATGCACAAAAAAGAAAATTAAAAAGGCATCTTATCACTACCTCTAAAATATCCCCATTCATGAATGTTCTTGTTATATCTAGAAACCATCTGAGAGCCAGTATTAGTGGTAGAATACTGCCATGAAGATTAGATAAGACGGAGCAATTAAAAGTTTCATCACTGCAGATAAAGTCTGAGACTCTAGAAAACCAACAACAGTGCAGAATGAAAACTGAAAACTCAAAAGGAGAATCATTTTGAAAACTAAAGAGTTTTTAATTTCTTAAGTATAACACTTATGACATGAGAGGCGAGTCTGAGGGGAAATACACTTTTCCCTTCTGATGAAAATTCTATTAAGGTTAAATTTGGAAAAGGGAAAGAAACCAGAGATGTATGGAGAAAGGGAACACATTTATCTCTTCTTAATCTGTGTCAAATGAGACCATAGATTATATAAAGCTCCATAATTACACACTGGGTGGTATCCCATTTCTTGTGATATGAAAAAAATGATGCAGAATCATGGAGGCTCATGACTGGAAATAATTTTTATATCTAATTTTGCTTCCATACATCATCCCTGCTAAGGTGCTGTTGATTTGATTTGTGGGTGGGGAGCCAAGAACTGCCACAAGAGAACAAATTCTGCATAAGCTACTATCAGAACAAATGTACTTAAGTGCCACTGCCCTGAAAGGAAATATTCAAAAGGAAGATGGATTAGACAGGGGTCCTTTCCTAACTGAGTTTTTCATTTTATAGGGAGCTAAGATGAAACACAACCTAACTGAAGGCAAAGAGGACAAATGAATGCCAGAGGAGCAATGCAAACAAGGTGCCACCCAAACACTCATCAGTCGGCAAAGATCCTTTCTGGTCAGGTGCTGAAAGCAGGGCTCCTCAGGAAGACAGGATGAGTGCTGCCACCCAGAATGGCAAGAGTCCTAGGGATGAACAGAGTTAACAGGCTAGAATGTGAGAGGAGAAAATGCAAATCAAGCCCATTTATCCAAAAGCTCAAAGAAGGAAAGAAAGACGACTACTACATGAAAAATGCCACTTAGGTACATGGAAAAACAGTTCCAAGTTTAAAGGTTACCAATCCTATTTGGTATACTTGAAAGAAACAATAGATGGTTCTTTATATGGAGTACTGCAACTGGGACTCTGTCTAAATATAAAGTTTGTACCTAGAGGCACCATGTTTCAAGATCATTCCCTAAGAGTCAGAAATGGCAACAAAATGAAACTAGTTTTCCATAGGGATTACTCTTATTTTCTGTCTCATTTTCTGCTGTGTGGTGTTTTATTTAGGGTGAGAACTTTCAAGGATGCAACCCGGAATGTCTCTAAACTGGAACATTCCTACAGTCATCAAAGACCCTTGCTACTATTTTACGTAAACAATCCACATATCACATTTTTTTTAAATGAAAAGGACAATACTCATAAGCCACTAGGAGGACACTCCTAGTGAATCTCCCCATTTAAAATATCAAAGCATGATATAAACAATGTCATGTCTTTCATCAGAAGATCCATACAACTGGCTGGAAGTAGAAGCCCTGGGGGAACCTTCAGGCATAGAATATAGGAAAAGCAGGAAATGGATGACCCAGAAATTGCAAAAAAGAAAAAAAGGGGGGAAAAAAAGCACACAATGGACATAATATTCTGCTTTTTTAGACTAAAAACAGCACAATTGATTAGGTAAAATACACAAAAAATCAACTTTAAATATGCATGCCTGAGTTACTATCTCAGACTTAATTTACAGGATTAACTCTAATGTCCATGAATCCTTCCCTTTTGAAACAGCAAAGCTAAGAATTGTCATGTTTTCACCATGACGACCTTTATGATGTGTAGAGCCTTCTGGAACTTGATGTGAGGGGTAGCAACCACAACCAGTTCAGTTCTGTTTCAGAAAGTCTCCTGACTTTCTATGCTGTGCCAGGCCTTAGGTGTGTTAGGAGCACAGGGCCTGGCAAAGAGGTCAGGTTAACTCTACAAAGACCCCAAGAAATCAGTCATTTAAATCTACACTGCTACCCATCAAAATTAAGAATATAACACCTGTCAAACTTTTACTTACACTTCCGGCCCAAAGTTCTGGTGATACCTCTGCAAGTTTATAGTAGACAAATACAGGGTCACCTTTTTTAAAATTTACAAAACGACAATCTGGTCCTGTGAAATCTTCAACAGCTTCACCTCGATACATTAACACTGTATATAAACATTGAAAAAAGAAAAAAACAAACATTAGGATTTGATTTTTCACAGTCCATATTGACTCATCAGGAAATATGAATCCCACTATGAACAAAAATCAAGTTTTTCCAGTACTCTCTGGAATCACTTTTAATTCACCTGCTCAAAGTATCTAAAATCCTTAGAGATTTTATTGCTATAAAATACAATATTCCCTGCAATTAGACGAGGGAAAAGGAAGCTTCTCTATTTTTCTCTGTGCTGAGAAATAAAAAGCAAAGTGGCTACCACCAACCATAGCTGGTTTCAGTGAAACTCTTGGTTCTTGCAGGCCTCCTCAAATTTTTTCTGTTTCATAATCATAGAAAGCTTCATTTTGCAAATATGTAAATCCAAGTGTAGACATGGACAGGCTTAAGTATGGCTTCATGCAGAGGTAATAGGGAAGAGGTTAGAATATCCAGGAACCCCCAAGGGGTTAATTAACTTGAACTAACTGCTAAAAGACATTACCTTTAAGTGGCTGCAAGTACTATCATGCAGCCGTAAACACTGTCAATTTCATTTGCAGCAGAGTTGCTGTCTCTGGGTTCAGGATCTGGGTAAATAACCAGGAAATATATTTTCTCTGAGCAAATATTGTTGACTATATCCAACATTAAGATTGTTTCAAAACATCCTCATTCGTATTTTTTTAATAAACAAAACCAAAAGTGGGTATCCTATCTGACAAGGAACAAGTTTAACCACGAGAAAAGGTCAGGCAATACCTTCATGCTTAAAATGCAGGACTAGGATCACAATTGATCTAGAAACTGGTAGAAGCAACATTTTTCTTTTGGTTGACCAAATAGACAGTTTCTGATTTAAGATGAAATGGACAATAGATGTATGTAAAAAGCACAAAGAAATGGAAATAACACTTTTTCTAAAAGCCAATTAGCAGTAAAATACACGAGAATGTTTGTTTTATAAAAATATATGTCTGAGGAACAAACACAGATTTGGAGAGGGTAACTTGTTTTTTTGAAGCTAAAATAGGACTATTTTCAGAACTGTCAGCATCCTAATTCATATGTAATTAAGAGGCCAAGTTGAAGGTGAGAGACACTTTAAGGTGGGGAATTCTCATCACAAGTGGAAATGGCAATGTTTCTCTTGTTCCCCCTTAGGTCATAGAGGATTTATAAATCAGTAATATATTAGGTGACAACATAATGCATACTATGGAGCACCTATTTAGTTCTTTTTTTTTTTTTTTTGGAGCACTTATTTGGAAGGCACACAAGGACACCTTACATACACACCTCACTACTTCCTACAACGCAACACAGACCCACCTGTTGTTTTTGGTCACATCTTTTTGGACACAGGCCATTTCTCAAGTTATGTTACCCCACTGAACCTAACCAATACCATGTCTTAGTACTGACGAAGCATCAGTGATGAGATTGTCCAGGTATCCCACGTAGGATAGCACTCAATAGCAAAGAATAGCAAAAATGAAAGAAAATATCATGGCAGCTGCTTTGCTTCTCTGAGTGTTTATTTATTCCAGCCTTAGGGTTACCTCTAGGAACTTCTTAACATATATTGGAGACATCTTTTTTCTTTATTGGAGTGGAACAAACAATTCAAATTACAAAATTTGGTTTTGGTAACACCAATTTAGACATAAAGAGCTCAATGGTAAACTTCTTGGCCTTTTTAGCATGAATATTTTAAAATATGTACTGCTTACAATTTATGGACAACACGGTCATCAAGTTGCAAGGTTACTAGAAACCAAGCGGGAGTCCATAAGAAGTATTCTGGGCCAGTAAATATATAGAGGAAAGAGGTTCCAACAATACTAGTGACTGAGTCTAAAACTGAATTGGCTTATAAAAATCTTGGAGTATTTTTTATTGTTATTGCAACAAACCTCTTCATCTGAATCTGAATGGCTACATCCTCCCCACTGCCCACCTCCAATCCAGGAATTCTGTCCGCTTCCTGCGCACAGAAGAGGCTGCAGTTCCCAGGTGGCTGGTGCAGATCCTTGGCCTCTTTCAAAAGCAAAAGATTATTGGCCCACCTGCTACCCTACCTCAAATATGAAGGGAGGCTTCTATGCACAGAAATGACAGGATTGAAGCAGAGTCGGGGCCGAGACCTCGGAACACATTGCGTGCCTGGACTCGGTGCTCTTCCCAAGCCTAAACTCTAGTCCCTGTTAAAAGGCAAAACCAGGCCAATCCCCAGTGCAGCAAAAGGACAAAGGGGCCAGTGAGCCTTCCCAAGGAGCCCCACCATCAACCTGCGGCAGGAATTAGGGCCACCGAGCCCTGGAGAGCATCTGCCCTGATACTGCACCGGCCCAGGTCCCTGTAGAGGGGGCAGAAAAGCGCTCTGCTACAGCGTGGGCACAACCCCATCACCCACTGAGATCCTAGGCGAATCCTGGAAGGGAATAAACTGAGAGCTGTCCCTGGGGAATAGTGTTTCCCAACCCCCGCCTCAGTCAGTAGAGAAAAATAAAACGCTGGCAACAAGTGGGAGTCGAAGCCCCCCACAACCCGAGCGGGCTGGCTGGGGCGCCAGCAGAGCCAGAGGGGACACACGCAGAGTCCCGAGGCTCTGTCACTCCTGCTCCCCACCCGTCATCCTGCGACCCTCCTCACCCAGCCCTCGGGGCTGGGGACCGGGAGATCGGAGCCCCATGCAGCCCCAAAGAGCCACAGTGGAGACCCTGAGCTGCCCACCCGCCTGCGCACTCACTGCTGCATTTGTCGTCTGCACAGAGTTTGTGTTTCGACCAGCGCTGGCCAGTGTTCGGGTCCGGTTGGCCCGGCACTCGCCAGTTCGGCCGCAGCACGAACAGCCAGAAGAGCACCATGAACAGCCAGAAGACCAGCACCTGCGCCACAGCCATGTTGTGGTCACCTGGGTGAGCCGGTGAAGTAGGCTGCGGCGGGCGTCTGTGGG
Organism: Ictidomys tridecemlineatus; assembly: GCF_052094955.1. Lineage (NCBI taxonomy): Eukaryota > Metazoa > Chordata > Mammalia > Rodentia > Sciuridae > Ictidomys > Ictidomys tridecemlineatus. The sequence continues at coordinate 381,930 of NW_027520990.1, forward strand.
CGCGTAGGAGGTGGGGCTCAGGGGGCGTGTGGGTAGCCAAGCGCAGAGGGGTGGCGCCAGGGAAGGCTTACGCCTTTCCCGGGTGACACTTCAGCAGGGATATCTGGGGGTCAGTCCACAGACTCTACTGGAGAACACACGGAGCTGGAGCTCCGTCCTTCTCTAGTCCAGACCTTCTCCTCAACTGAAGACCTTCTCCTCTAGTCGCTGCCTTGGCAACTAGGACTCTCCTTCTCGTCCAATCACCTGCCTTTGCTTCTGTGCCCTCACAAGCGACCCTCCACATGATTCTAGTAGTCACCCACCCATCCCCCCCCCCCCCCCCCCCCGCCAACTGGTCCTTTCTGGCTTTCCTCAACGTCTCATTTCTGGTTCATCCTGAACTAGCCCACTCCACCATCACTCCCATCCCCCATTCCTGGTCTGGTACCTCCTTTTCTGAACTACCAAATCCCACCCCTGACTTGTCACAGCTAGTCTATGGTTCCAGGCTCCCTCCCCTTCAAACTCCTAGAGGTTCCTTGAAGCCCCACCCCAAGATCCCTCTGATTAGGAAAGGGGAAGGTGAATGGAACTGTGAGTGAGGGTGTAAACTGGAGACAGTGGCCTGCTTTTTTTTAAGGCGGGGACAGGTGGGGGCAGAGAGATGGACATTAGTCTTCAGGCTAAGATCTTGAGATTCTTATCTTTATCCGTAAGGGAAGAAATTATTTAATTCAAAAGCATATTTTTAACTCTCATTCTGTGCTACCATTCATGCCAGACGCTGGACAAAGCCCTAGCATGGTGTGGGAGTGAATGAAAATCAAAAGACAAGATATCTGGTCCTGGTCCAAAAAAGTCCACAACTTAGTGGGAACCAACTGACAAAACCGACTGTCAGAGAAGAAAGCTAGTAGCTAACATTTCTTGAATGCTTTCTTTATGTCCAGTTGTTATTCTGAAGGTTTTATACATATCAATTCATTTAATCTTCATAACAATAGTACCTTACAGTAGTAGTAGGTCCTATTCCAATCCTTATTTTAGAGTAAATTGAGGCAGTCACACATCCAGTGAGTAATGGAGCTAAGTATCAAGCCCAAGGAGTAGACTCCTTTTCATCACAACCTATCAACTAACAAGCAATTGTACTTTCTGAGAAGAGGAGCAAAATCTGATTTAAACCATAATATAGCTGAATTACTGATATGTACAGTTAAGGGGGGAAAGGCACAAGCTAGCCAGCCCAAGGAAGAGTGTCTGCAATGCTCCCATCCTGGGTGGAGCCATTCTCGTTTGTCTGTGACCAAGGGCTTGTTACTATAGTCTCTGCTAAGGTTATTCATCAACCTCCAACAATGAACCCATCAGTTGTTTCTCCAAATTAACTGAATCTTTAAAACTTAGAAAAAAGAATGTAGTCCACCATGTTCACAATGTTAAATAAAGAAAACGATGGGAAAAAAAAGGTGTGCACAAACATTTGTCTACAGGGGCCATGAGAGGTCCCCGTTGGTCCAGTGTACTTCTGCGCTTTCTGGAGAACCAGTGGATCATACAGAGAAACTGTCTATCTGAGTCATTCTTCATTTCTTTTCTACCATGTATTTATTATGTTATAAAATGTATCTAGTAGGCATCTCTAACAACATGTTGAAAACTGAACTCATTTTTCTCTCAAAATCTGCTTTCAGTCTTCCCTATCTCAGAAATAAGAATGACAATTTAATTCCCATTATCCAGGTGCTCAAAGCCCAAAACTTACAAACCACCTTTGATCTCTTTTCTCTCACATTCCAACTCCAGTCCATTAGACAATATTATGTCTTTATTTTTATAATTTTATTGAGATATAGTTGACCTACAATAAATTGCACATTTAAGGTGTACGATTTGATAAGTTTTGACATGAATATACCCATGAGACTATCACCAAAATCAAAAAAATATTTCATCCTTCTTTGTAATCCCTCCCCTCTCCTTTTCTGGGCTGTCTCCAAACATCTCCTGTCATCATAGATTGTTTTGCATTTTCTAGAATTTGATATAAATTATAAAGCATTTTATTTATTTATTTTTCTGACTTCCTTCTTTCCAAATAAGCATTTGAAACATGCCCAGAATCTGACCACTCCTCTGCATCTGCTAAGCCAATATACAGGCCAAACCCACATCATAAGTCAACTGAATGATTCCCATAGCCTTCTTATGTCCTTGCTTCTGCCCTCATTTTCCCCAATATCTATTGTCCTGATGGCAACTAGAGTGATATTCTTAAATATAAATTTGATTGTGTCTCTCTGCTCAAAATCTTCCTATAGCTTCCCATTTCCAAATAAAAGGCAATGACTTTAACCAGGCCTGGTCGTACTCATCTGTAATCCCAGCAGCTCAGGAGGCTGTCAGGAGGATCCTGAGTTCAAAGCCAGCCTCAGAAATGTAGTGAGTCCCTAAGAAACTCAGTGAGACCCTATCTCTAAATAAAATATTTTAAAAAGGACTGTGGGTGTTGCTCAGTGTTTAAGTGCCCCTGGGGGTTCAATCTCTGGTATCAGGAAAAAAAAAGAAAAAAAAGCCATGACTTTATTATGGATTGCCCTGCCTTATTATGGACTGTTCTTATTCAATGCGACTCCCCTCATCCTCTTCTCCCCATTTCCTAACATTCTTCTCTTGTCTGTTAGTTCCATTTAAATACACCAATCCCACCCCTGCTTCAGAGCATTTACACTTGCAACTTTGCCTCAACCTTAACTGCCCAAATCATCTAACTAGCTAACTACCCCCTCACTTTATCATGTCTCTGTAACAGTGGCATTTCATGTGATAAAGGCTTTTCCTGGCCATCCTACACAAAATAGAGCCTCTTGCCATGACTATCAAGCCCATTACCCTGCCTTTCTTTCTCTTCAGACTTGCCTTACCACTTTAGACTTCTCTTACCACTTGCCTTACATTTGTTTATCTACTTGACTGCTCTGACCCAACCTCAAACACAATTTCCAACAGGAGCAGGAAATTAGTTGTTTTGTTCACTACTGTTACATCAGTGACTAGGGAAATGCCTAGAATGTATGAGAGAGTTAACAAATGATTTGTTGGATAAACTCATGGTTCCAATAATATTATAAATATACTACACTATTAACCTAAACACATATATTAACTATTAAGCCCCCATATATAAATAGTACTGAGAGGAAATAAGCTATGAGAACAAGGCATTTAAGGTCCACCTCTCAGCAGCATGCATCCTCAACTCCAGGAATGTACCCCTGAATGTGTTTGTTGAATAAAAACATACTTGTGTGGAGAGTAGTTGTTTGGTTACATGATACTGGAATATTTAAGTAGATCTTTTAAAACTAGTTTTAATTTTTTCTTATTTTTCTTATTATAGAATATGGTATGTTTTAGATTTTTTCTTATTGTAGAATAGAAATTAATGATAATTCATTGGTGGAAAAATCAGAAGAGCAAAATGATCTAATTGCATATTACCTTCTTGATATTTACTTTGACTCATAATCAGATATACTTTTATATGCATAGTCAGTGCTTCCAGGTACTGAAGAACTAGCTGCTTAGTTTGTAAAGTTTTCAATATTTTGATTTATCAGTATTATTTTTTAAACTTATTGCCTTAAAGACATATTAACTAGTTTGGTGGATAATGAGAAGAAAATTTCTCAACTGGCCACAATAAGGTAGTGGTAGTTCTTTCTACCAGGATACATACAATTAGTGGATGAATCAGCATTCACTTTTACTCATAGCATTTAAATATGTGGCATTGATGTTTAACATGTTTAATATAAGGTTATATTAAAAACCTTCAGAAAAGGAACAGGATAGAATGTGGTGGTGATTGTTGGCATGGAGATAAATAATCTCAAGTGAATTATTCTTTAATACCTCAAAGGGAATTCTTACGGGGTAAGGGTTGAGTAATTGTTAAAGATAAATGTGACCAGTTTGGGTGGAGGGGACATAAAATTCTAAGATATGAAGGGTTCCTAATGTCAGAGTACAATCTAAATGAGACAAGAAAAACATATCTGAAACAAATAATTGGCAGGATAATAACATATACCATTGGAAATTTGTGAAGGCACTTGCCTAGGAGCATTCAGTAGGCCTACCGCTGCTGTTACCAGGAAGAACCTCATATATTGTAAATGATGTGCCAGAGAATAGTGTTAAACATTTATGGAAGACTAAATCTCTCCAAGAGGGGCAACAGATTTACCCTCGCATATGAAACATTGGAAAAAAAAAGTGGACAAAATACAAACAACAGTTCTCAGATATTAGATAATAAGCAGCATAAGAGTGACCTCTAAGATAAAGTTAGGCATGAGAGATGAGTGCTAGGATTATCCCAATTTACTCCCTGGAAAGAATTTTTCAGGCCACATCCAGAGAAGGGAAACTCAAATAGAAAATCTCCTGAGTTGAAGAGATGGATTTTAAAGTCTGAAAAGACTGATGCAGCTAGAAGTTCCAGAGCAGAATAAAGGAAACAGTAGAGAACTGCACAGGCAGGGAGAGTGTGTACATGCACTAGCTCTCTAGACATCTATGGAGGGTTCTCCTGAAGTCTGCGGCTATGTAACAGTGGGCTCACATGTAAGGCCAGAGAAAGAACCTTCAGAAAGGAACAGAATGGAAGGTGGTGGTGATTGTTGGCATGCAGATCAATTTTTGTAATCACCAGCTAGAATGGAAAATCTATAATAAAAGGGCATCAAGTAACATAGTCAGTAAAAGGGACAAAATAGCCCAAGATTTAAGGTAACTCCTGTCTAGCCGAATCTTAAAAAGATAAAAATGTTTCCAAGATAGTTCAGAAAAAAAGCTGTACACAGCTCAAGAATATTTAAAAGAATACAAAATGTTTCCAAGATAGTTCAGCAAAAAGCTGTACACAGCTCAAGAATATTTAAAAGAATACAAAATATCCAGTACTGAACAAGGTAAATTCACAATGTTTGGAATCCAATAAAAATGTATGAGGCATGCAAAGAGCGAGGAAAATATAACCCATGTTGAAAAGAAAATTAATAAAAATGATCACTAATTACACTGTGATAGAGTTATTATACAAGGACATTAATACAGTTGTATACCATATGTTCAAGATGCTATGGAAAAGCATAAGCATGTAAAGGAGAAAAAGAAGATATAAAAATGTCTGAATTAGATAAAATTAGATAAAATCAGATAAAACAATGGCTAAGGTGAAAATTACACTGAATGAGATTAACAGCAGATTCAACATTGAAGAAGTCAATATCAGCAAACTGAATATGCAGTGATAAAGACTCCAAAATCAAACACGGAGAAAGAGACTGAATTGAACAAAGCATCAGTATGCACAGCTTCAACCAGTCCAATATATATGTTACGGTAGTTCCTAAAAGAGGTGGGAAAAACACATTTGAAGAAATAATAAATAAAAATGTTCTATATCTGATGAACACTCAGATTCAAAAAGCTCAATGAATAAGAAAAATGATAAAGATGACACAAATTTACACTAAATGCTTAAAACCAGTGCTAAGAAAAAAATTGAAAAGCATCTACAGAAAACAGATACCATTATGTACAAAGGAGTGAAACTAAAATGTCAAAATTCATTCAAGAACCATGCAAACCAGAAAACAGTACATCAACATTTTCAAGTTCTGAAAGAAAAAAAACTGATATCCTAGAATTGCATTCCAAATGAAAATATATTTCAAAATGATATAGTCTTTAATGCAAAAGAATTAAGTTAAGCCCTACCCCACATAAAAATTACCTCAAAATGGACCACAGACATAAATGTAAGAATTCAAAATGGACAACATATATATATATGTAAGAACCAAAACTAAATGTAAGAAAGCATAGGTAAGTCTTGGGGTAGACAATGACTTTGTATTTAAAACACCAAAGGCCCAAGCACCAAAAGAAAAAATAATAAAGTAATGAACTTCATCAAATTTAAAACTTTTAAAGGCTACCATCGAAGAAAGTGAAAACACAATCATAGAAGAAAACATTTACAATTCATGTAGTTAGAATATAACTACCTAGAATATACAAGCAATTCTTATTGTTCAATATGAAAAGACAAATGGCAAGAAATTAGAATAGACATTTCTCCAAAGAAAATATTCAAAAGCAAATAAGCAAATGAAAGTATACCCAGCACCATTAGGGAAATGTACAACCTCAGTGAGATACTACTTCACATCTATCAAGATGGTTATAATCAAAAAGATAATAATAAGTTGGCAAGGATGTGGATCAATGGGAGCCCTCACACACTACTGGTAGGAATAGACTACAGACCTAAATGTAGCAGCTAAACCTATACAACTTCTGGAAGAAAATATAAAAAGCTGCTTGGCAGAGGCTTTTAAAACTAACTAGCTCTCTCTGCCTCATGCTCTCTTTTTTCCTCTCTCTCCTCAAAAACTTTGTCTCATGCTGGGCGTGGTGGTGCATATCTGTAATACCAGTGGCTCAAAAGGCTGAGGCAGGGGGATTGCAAGTTCAAAGCCAACCTCAGCAAAAGTGAGGCACTAAGCAACTCAGTGAGACCCTGTCTCTAAATAAAATACTAAATAGGACTGGGGATGTGGCTCAGTGGTGGTATGATCCTGAGTTCAATCCCCAGTACCAAAAACAACAACAACAACAAACTTTGTCTATTGTATATTCATTGTTATGGAAATGGAAAGGTAAGCTGACAGACTAGGAAAAAGTATTGGCAAAACATATCTCTCTCAAGAGAATGATATCTAGGATATACAAATGATTCTTACAACTTATTAATAAGAAAAATCACCCAATTTGAAAAGATGGGCAGAAGACTTTTTTTCTTCACCAAAGTAGACACAAATATGGTGAATGTGCACATGAAAGGATATCCAACATAAGTTGAAATGTAAATCAAAACTGCAATGTTATTACACATACAGTAGGATGGACAAAATTTAAGACTCATCATAACAAATGTTGACAAAGATGAAGACTATGGTATCTCTCTTAGAACTGCAGACTATAACATGTAGTATAAACAATGGCACAAACTGTTAGAAAACTGTTTGGCAGTTGCTTTAAAAATTAAATCACATCTGTCGAGATATTTACTCCAGAGAAATAAAAGCATACATCCACACTGAGACTTGTGCACAACTATTCATGGTGGTTTTATTTGTAATAGTCAAAAAATCCCCAATGTTGGACTGTGGGAACATGTCTGTCTTACATGCCTCAGAACCCTTATACTCATATTAACCATATAGTAGACATTTGATTACTAACTATTACATGAATGTAGAGATTGATTTTTTTACTGTTAATAGAGCTTCTCTTTTATTAAATATAACAGACAAAAGAAAATCACGTATAGCACAATGAATTATCACAAAGTAAACATATCCACTGAACCCTAACCCAGGTCAAGAAATTGGACATCAAATGCACTTTCATGAGCCCTTTCTCATTGCTCCCCTAATTATTCCCTCCGCTCCCCCAGAGTTAGGCACTATTTTAACTTCTAATAACAAGGATTAGTTTTGGCTGTTTTGTTACTTTATACAGTGTAATCATACACATGTGTTCTTTGGTATGTGGCTTTTTTAGCTCCATATGTATTTTTATAAGATTTATCCAAGTTGTTGAATGTGAATGTACTTCTTATTTTCATTGCTTAATAATTTTCCACTGTATAAATATAACCTGGTTTACTTAAAAAAAAAATCCCCAATGTATATCAATAGGAAAATAGATAATAAATTTTGGAAACATACTTAGCAAGAATAAAGAACTATTGATAATAGCAAAAACAGGGAGATTCTGAGTGAAATAAACTAGACAAAAAGTAATATGTATTGAAAATTCTTTTTTTTTGTACTCCCTAGTACAAATATCCAGGGGTGCTCTACTGCTGAGCTACATCCCCAGCCCTTTTTATTTTATTTATTCATTTATTATTAATTTTTTTTTTGCTATCAGAGATGAAACTCTTGGGAACTAAACCACTGAGCCACATCCCCAGCCCTCTTTTGTATTTTATTTAGAGATAGGTCCCAATGAGTTACTCAGGGCTTCATTAAGTTGCTAAGGTTGGCTTTGAAATCCCAATTCTCCTGTTTCACAATTCTGAGCCACTGGGATTACAGATGTGTGCCACCATGCCCAGTTTAGTTTTTATTTTGAAACAGAGTCTGGCTCAGTTCCCCAAGATTACCTCAAACTTGCGATCCTCCAGCCTCAGCCTCCTGAATATCTGGGATTACAGACTCTGCCACCACCTTCCAGCAGATTCAGTTATATTTAAAATTAGAAAGTTATAAACCAGGTGAATCCTAGTAAAGGTCTTAGTAGAAAAATAAAATAATAGCACTATGCTTGGTCACAATATGGTAAGTCAGAAAATGACAAGAAATATCCATTTTCTGTGAGGTTGACCAGAACAGTATCATTTCTCAATGGATTTCAAAGGGTCTCCTTCCTTCTTTCCCCCCCGCCCGCCCACCTTTCTTTCTTTCCTTCCTTCCCGCCCTCCCTTCCTTCCTTCCTTCCTTCCTTCCTTCCTGAGTTTTGGCGTGTGTGTGTATGTGTGTGTGTGTGTACATCATCCTCTGTGCCAATGTAAGAGATTTAGGCAATGGATCAACCTTTACACCTGTGCCGAAGGACCCCAATCTTGGATCTATCTCCAAGGGTGGAGGTGACTCTAGATCCTCATTATAATCTCGAGAATGGGAACTCCTAAATTATAAACAGGTCTTTCTTGGTAACACCAGTTTCCTCCTTGGTAAAAGTTAGTGTAGTGGGAGGGTGGCAAGGGCCCTACCCTGCCACAAAATAAATACTAAAATGTATTTTGGTACAAATTGTAAACACTAAAGAGTTAAAAGTAAGGGATGAGTCTTGGGATTTGAGCTAGACCTGGATAAGTACATAGGATTCAGATTCTAAAAAGAGAATAAAAGGCAAGTGAATTAAACAGCATAAAAGACTCAGCAGAAAGAAGTATGTTTAAAGGACAGTAAGGACACCTCATTTTGCTAAGAGGAAAGGATTCTATAAAGGATGACATATTTGTGTGCTTAGGTCAGATTATGAAATTCCTTGAAAATCAAGCATAAGGATTTAGACTTAATAAAAATGGATAAAATATTAGACTTTAAGTAAAGGGATCATATAACTTAAGTGGAATTTAAACAAGTATCTTGTCCTTAAATCCAGGGAAGATGGAGGTTTAGGCTGGGCATGATGAGTAGGGCTGAGGCACAAGCACAATTAGTCCTAAATTGACATTCACTAATTGTATATTAGAGTTTCAAGGAAAACAATGAAGAGTTAGTGACTATCATAATGATTGAGATGTGTTTTGACATCAGTAATTATTATTATTTTTAAGATGGGGGTCTTGCTATTTTGCCTAACCTGATCTCCAACTCCTGGACTCAAGCAATCCTCCTGGCTTGGCCTTCTGAGTAGTTAGGACTACAAGTCACCATACCAGCCCAGTAATTATTGTTTAGTAGATCTCTTTTTGGACACTAAAATCACTACTAATATGATTGTATATGTTTGAAATTGGTTTTATGAGCAACATACAGATTTGATGCAATTCCCATCAAAATACCCACGAATTGGTGTGAATATACTTTGTATACAAAGAGAAATATGAAAAATTGTGCTCTATATATGTAATATAAATTGTAATGCATTCTGTTGTCATATATAAATTTAAAATAATAATAATAATAATAATAAATGTCATTTTTCCAGACCTAGAAAAAACAGTCCTGAAATCCATTTGGAAGAATAAAATATTCAGAATAGCCAAAACAATTCTAATTCAATAAGCAAGCTGGAGGCATCATCACAATACCTGACTTCAAATTATAGTACAAAGCTATTGAAATAACCACTGCATGGCTCTGTCATAAAACCAGATACATAGACCAATGGGAAAGAAGAGAAGACACAGAAAAAGATCCAACATAGTTAACAGTCATCTGATTCTTGACAAAGATGCCAAAAATATATTGGGAGAAAAGACAGGCTTTAAACAAATGGTGCCAGGAAAATTGGTTATCTATATGTAGACAAATAAGACTAGACCCTGTACAAACTTGAAAGAGATCAAAAGCCCAGGAATCAGACCAGAAACTATGCAAATCCTTGGAAGAAAATATAGGTTTGAGACTCCAGCATATAGGTACAGGCAATGACTTTCTTATTAGAACTCCTAAAGCTCAGAAAATAATGACAAAAGTTAATAAACAGAATGGCATCAAATTAAAAAGCTTCTACACAGCAAAGGAAACAATTAGTAACATGAAGAAAGAACCTACGGAATGGGAGAAAATATATTTGCTAACTACTCTTTTTTTTTTAAAAAAGAGAGAGAGACAATTTTTTAATATTTATTTTTTAGTTTTCGGCGGACACAACATCTTTGTTTGTATGTGGTGCTGAGGGTTGAACCTGCACTGCATGCATGCCAGGCGAGCGTGTTACCGCTTGAGCCACATCCCCAGCCCTGCTAACTACTCTTTGACACAGGATTAATATCCAGACTATATAAGAAACTTTAAAAAACTTAATACCAAAACCTCAAATAACCTAGCTTAATTGGGCAAATGAATTAAACAGACTCTTCTCAAAAGAAGAAATAAAAATGGACAACAAATCTATGAAAATGTTCAACATCATTAGCAATTAGGGAAATGCAAATCAAAACTACAGTGAGCTTTCATCTCACTCTAGTCAGAATAGCAGCCACCAAGAATATGAACAATATGGGGCTGGGGTTGTGGCTCAACAGCAGATTGCTGGGGCTGGGGATGTGGCTCAGGTGGTAGCGCGCCCGTCTGGCATGCGCGCGGCCCAGGTTCGATCCTCAGCACCACATACAAACAAAGATGTTGTGTCTGCCGAAAACTAAGAAATAAAAAAAATGTTAAAATTCCCTCTCTCTCTCTCTCTCTCTCTCTCTCTCTCTCTCTCTCTCTCCCGCCCTTAAAAACAAACAAACAAAAAAAACCCCAGCAGATTGCTTGTCTAGCACGTTCGAGGCCCGGGGTTCGATCCTCAGCACCACATTAAAAATAAATAAATAAAAATAAAGGTATTGTGTCCAACTACTTAAAAAAAAGAATATGAACAATAATAAATGCTAAAGAGAATGTGAAGAAGGGACACTTTTTTCTCTGTTGATAGGATTGTAAATGAATATAACCACTATTGAAATCAGTATGGAGGTTCCTCAAAAGACTAGGCAGGAAACCACCATATAACCCAGCTATACAACTACTCAATGTTTATCCTAAAGAATTAAAGTCATAATACTAGAGTAGTACATGCATACCCATGTTTATAGCAGCATAATTCACAGTTGCCAAACTATGGAACCAAACTAGGTGCTTATCAAGGATGAATAAATAAAGAAAATGTGGCATATACACACAATGGAGCTTTATTCAGTCATAAAGATGAATTATGTCATTTGCTGGAAAACGGATGAAACTTGAGAACATTCTGTTACACAAAATAAGCTAAACTCATAAGATCAAGGGAGCATATGTTTTCTCTCGGATGTGGAAGCAAGAGAGGAAAAAGGAAAAGAAAGTGAATATCAAAAGGAGATCAGTAGAGTGTAGGAAAGGGACCAGGAGATGGAGGAGTGAAGGGAAAATACTGGGGAATGATATAGGCCAAACTGGAGTGTTATATTCTGCATGTGGAAATATGTAACAACAAATACTGCCATGATTTAAAACTATAATGTATCAACAAAAAAATGGAAAAAATAAAAGAAAGCAAACAAAAGAACAGAATTGCTTTCATGTATGCATGTATGTATGTATGTATACAGCCTAGCCAAACATCTATTGTGAGCATAAACATTAATACTCTGGAACAGTGATGAGCCTGACAGTTTTTTTTTAATTGTTCTCTTTATTCCTTTTTTCCCTCCCTCCCTCCCTCCCTCCCTCCCTTCCTTCCTTCCTTCCTTCTTTCATTCTTTCCCCTCTCTCTCTCTCTCCCTCCCTCTCTCTCCTCTCTCTTCTCTCCCCTCCCTCCCCCCTCTCTCTCTCTTATTTCCCAGGCTGGCCTAAACTCCTAGGCTCAAGTAATCTTCCTGCCTCAGCTTTCTGAGTAGTTGTGACTGTTGGAGCACACCACGATGTCCAACAATAACACTTGCTTTTGTAAACAAAGTTTTATTAGAACACAGAAACTTATATTATTTACCCACAGTCTAGGCTGTTTTGTGCTACACTGGCACTTGAGTGGCAATGAAGACTTGCCTACAAAGTCTAATATATTTATTATCAGTCTCTTTTCAGGAAAAGTTTGTTGATCCCTGATTAGATTATAGATTAAAGTCAGCAGAATAAATACATAAACATTTCTTTTCTTACGACTAAAATTGGCTGTATGAAATGAGATAAATGATCTATTAATTGCCAAGATAAAAGTCTCTTCCCTATAGAAAGTGTGTATTCAGGACTAGAAATCTTGGCACTGTGTCATGTCAAATGTAGGAAAAAACCTGGCAGTTCATTTTGATGAGACTTAAGAAATTTCTTTTCCAGGGCATTTTTAGGTTTATCTAAACTTTGTAGATAATACAGGGAAGAACATTTTAATCTTCAAATAGATTATATTCATTATTAGTTTGTAATCATTTCACAACTATCATATAATATTAAAGCATCATAAGAGACTGCCTATCATAATAGAAACTTTTATGACTCTAGCCATTAACATGTATTTTTCTAGTTATTGTAGACTCATACATTTAAGCTAGTGCTATTGGTGAAATATATGATTATTTAAGTCTGATTGCCTTACTAATTTTGACCAGTTTATTTTTCAGATATCCATTTTGGGTTTACTCTTTCAATTAATTTTTCGTTCCATGGACAATGAAATTGTTGTTGTGACCTAATTGTCTCTACCACTATTGATGGGCAAAGATATAAGTTAGTATTTTTACTTGAAACTGTTATAGATCTAATGTACTTGATTTGTTTTCCTGACACAAAAGAGTATAAAACTAGAAAAACTAAACATTTTCAGGTATTAATTTCAGACATGACTGTAGGCCTGGTGCACAAAACACAATTAGGGAGATGAAGCTCAAGTAAGATGGTGGTCATACTGAGTTAAGGAGAAAATTATCAAAGTGCAAGATTATCATAGTGGTTGGAATTTTGTGGACAAGAATGTCTGAGCTATTTATGGTGGGTGCAATGTAATTATGTGTGTGTTAGAGAGAGAATACTAAAAGCCTGGAGGAAATTCATTTTTGATAGGAATGTACCAGATGAGACTCTTTAAGGCTTAGCAGAGTTTGACTGCTATAAAGGAGACTGAAGATGATGCTAAATGGCAATGTTGGAAGAAATGGTTTCCAGCAGAGTCAGGTTGCAACAGCTTCACTAATATATCAGGTACTTAATTAAGAGTTCAGGAATAAGCCTTAGCAAAAAGAACCACACACAAAAGAGTAAAGGGAAAATGGTAGACCTAAATTTGAAATCAAAATTGATTCATGCTGAAAATGTATGTGGCAGCCAGAAAGGAAAAAAGAAAAGAAAGGTGTGTGTGTGTGTGTGTGAAAGGAATCTGATGACAATCAAAGGGAGATCAGTAGAATAGAGGAAAGGGATCAGGGGAGAGAGGAAAGCAGGTAAAAGAGAAATACTCAAGAATGATATTGGCTAAGTTTTATCACTATATTGTACATATGTATGAAAACATAACAACAAATCCCACCATTATGTACAAGTATAATGCACCATGAAATATGGAAATAAAGAAAAATACCAAACCTAGTGAGGCGAGGTGGAATATGCTTATAATCCCAGTGACTCAGGTGGATGAAGCAAGAGGATCACGAGCTCAAAGCCAGCCTTAGTAAATCGAGGTGCTAAAGCAGCTCAGCAAGACCCTGTCTCTCAATAAAATACAAAACAGGATATGGCTCAGTAATTGAGTACCCTGAGTTCAATCTCTGGTACCAAATAATAATAATAATAATAATAATAATAATAATAATAATAATAATAATAATAATACCAAATCTAATATGATCAAAACAATTCACCAGTAATTAGCCTGCATGACACATAAAACAGAATATCCTTTATAGGAAGACAATATAATCCAGACTTCTTATGATATATTATCTATAAATGACCAGAATATAATTTAAAATTTTTTTGGTACCATAGATTGAACCCAGGTGTGCTTAACCATTGAGCCACAACCTCAGCCCTTTTTTTGCATTTTATTTAGATACAGGGTCTCATTGAGTTGCTAAGTGCATCCCTTAGTTGCTGAGGCTAGCTTTGAACTCTTTTTTTTTTAACAATTTCAATTTTTAATAATGGAAACATTTTGCTATACCAGAAAAAATTTCAGGGGAGAAAAATCTTCCCTATAAAAATAAACTCATCAAAATTATAAATATTATAACTTTTTTACTTCTTCAATATAAAATGCTCCCCTGCAATACCACCCCTTCATATAACACCTTTCCTGTACCATCACATTTTGAAGAGAAAACAGTATTACAGCAAAGCTCAGTTTTAATTTAACATAACATTTGTAAAATGACTTTTTAAAATCTTTGGCCTTCAGAGCCTTTATTCTTATTTTACAATATTAAAAATGCTGCTGTAGTAACCAGTGTTTGGGAGAGAACATCACTCTTCTAGAACCATGAACAGACAGAATTTTAATACAGTAACTTCCAAATTGTAACTTGTAGTGCACATGACAGGGAGGTTTGGATAAACACAGAGGAGAATATGCCTGTTTCAGACAATCTACTACAAGTAAAAAAAAAAAAAAAAAGAATTCACAGATACCCATTAGCTACTACTTCAGATTCTAACAGTGTCATGAATCTGAGAAACAAATGCTTCACAAACTATAAGTTTACTGGGATGAGTAATTAAAAGACCAGGTGGTTGATAACAGTATATTCAAACCCAATCCACAGTCTGAATAGGAAAACCAGTATTAAAATCATGAAGGCATTCCCTGAACAACAAAGGCCAAGTGTTGGATGACAATGTCACTAAAACCTCATTGATGCACTAAAAAGAAGTTACATGCAAAATTAAACAATGTGTGCCATGCATAATTTATTAGCTTTGAACTCTTGATCCTCCTGCCTTAGCCTCCTGAGTCGATGGGATTATAGGCATGTAGAATATCATTAAATTTTGCCAGAATGCAAAGAAGATAGAAAAATGAGAACCACGAGAGAAAATGTCACATATAAAAAAAGTTCCGTGAGCTGACCCAGATGTTAGGATTAGCAGAAAAAAAATTTATAAAGTTTTTATAACTAATTTCAAGGAATTAAAGAAAAGCTTAATCATAATGAATAAGTAGATATGGGTGTCAACATATAAATGAAAAATTTCTTTTAAAAGAAATATAGTATTTGAAATGAAAAATTCATGAAACAAATCTATCATCAGATTATATAGTGCAAAAACAGCAAAAAGTTAACTTGGAGATAGACCAATAAAAATTATCTGGTCTAAAAATCAGAAAGAAAAAAATAGAGACTTGGTTACTATCAGGACAAAGTGACCTAACATACATATAATTAGATTTCTAGAAGAATAGAGGCATAAATTGTACAGAAAAAATATTTAAGACAATGATGGCTAAAATTATCTCAAATTAACAAAAAAGATGTTAACAGATTTAGGAAACTCAGTGAATACTAAAGTTAGTTACAAAGCAAATCACATCTAGATGCATCAGAGTCAACTGTAAATAATCAATTAGGAAGAAAAAGGTCTTGAAGGCAATTAGAAAAAAGTGGTGTGTTACACATAGGTAAAAATGACTAAAATGATAGCTGACTTCTTATCAGAAATGAAAGATTAAAGTTAACGGAAAGGTTTAAGGTGCTAGAAGACAAAAACTGCTAATCCAGGATAAATACTCTTCAAAACTGAAAGCAGAATAGACATTTTCAAATAAATAAAAAGTAAGAAAATTCAACATCAATAGATCTCTACTATTAACAATGCTAAAAGAACCTCTTCAGGATAAAAGGAGATGATCCATCAGGTAGAAACAGATGCACTGTGTGTTTTAGTTCACTGTGTAATAAACTTAATGGTTTAAAATAAAAATTCTTTGTTATTTCTCCTTATTCTATGATTTGGCTTTACATAACCTGATGGGTCCTTTGCTCTAGGTATTTACTAATGCTTATGTGGTTTCCTTTAGCAGGGATTGTTTAACCAAAGGTAGAACTGACAAAATAGCTTTGTTTACATGTCTGCTAGCTCAACTGGTTGGGTAAGGCTTATCTCCTCAAATGCTTTTAGTCATTCAGTCATTCTAAAATTTTTTATTTGTTGATTAGATTTCTAGAGGATAAAAGTAGAAGGTATACACCTTCCCAAGGTGTTAGGTCTAGGATTGGCATGGCATCACTTTCACCAAAAATATATTTTGTTCATTAAAACAAGACAAAAGACCAGCCCAGACTCAGCGGGTGGGAAAATAGATATTACTTCATAATGAGAGAAGCAACATGATACAGGAATGTGGAGAATTTGGGGTAGATATTTTTAAAGACAATGCACCATAAACAGAAATGAAAAGTACTAGAAATACTAAAATGTAGGTAAATATAAAAGTCAATATGTATACATATTTATTCTTTTAATTTCTTGGAAACATGACTATGGTAAAAAACATAGGGTACACAGCTGTAATATGTATGACAACAAAGCACAAAGGACTTGGGGAGATGTGAGAAAGTAACACAATTTAAATTATGAAAACTGTGATAAATTAAAGAATGCATTTCATAATTCCTGGAAACATTGCTAAAACAATAATGAAAAGCAATAAAGCTAAAAGCTAATGGATAAATTTAAAAAAATTTAATTTTTATTTAATGTAATTTTATTTAATTACATTAAATAAAAATATGAATAGAACGAAAACAAGAAATAGATAAAAATACATCATGAATAGTAAGCCAAGAAGAATGCAGAGGCTATACTAACATCAGATGAATTTAATTCAAGATAAAGAGTTTTATAAGAGATAAGAAAGACATTTCATAATACCATAATGTGTTTTTAAGAACACAGAAACATGACACCATACAACCAAACATTTATATGCCCCAAATATATGAAAGCTGACAAAACTGAAGAGACAAATCTATACTTTGAATTTTTAACACCCTTTTAACAACTGATAGTAACACTATAAAAAAATCACTAATGATACACAAGAGTCTGAACAAAACTATCAACCACCTTAACCTTATTGACATTGACTGACAATGCCCAACAACTCCAGAATATATATTCTTTTCTAGTCCTCATGGAAATTTGCAAGATAGGTTATATTCCTGGCAAAAAATTTTAAATATTGAATTTCAGTTTGTTTGCTGATCACAGTAGAAATAAATGGGGTATTCTTTAATAAAACTGGTCATTAAATAAAAGCCCTACAAATCATCAATAAACAGTGTTTTAGTTATCTATTGTTATATTTTTAAAAATTCCAAAATTTAGTGGCTTTAAAAAATAACCATTTGCCGGGAGTGGTGGTGCACACCTGTAATTCCAGTGGCTCAGGAGGCTGAGGTTGGAGGATCGAGAGTTCAAAGCCAGCTTCAGTAATGGCGAGGCACTAAGCAACTCAGTGACACCCTGTCTCTAAATAAAATACACAATAGGGCTAGGGATGTGGCTCAGTGGTCGAGAGCCTCTGAATTCAATCCCCACTACCAAACAAACAACCATTTTATTTCTCATACTTTTGTAAGTCAAGACTTTAACCAAGGTTCTGCTCCAGTGTCACCTAGGCTCACCCATACAGCATACGCCTGATTTAGACTACAAGGTCTGAGATGGCTTTGTATGTCCGGAACTAAGGTGCTGACTGTTGGCTTTCTGTAGTCTCCCTTTCCATGTGGTCTTTCATATGTCAGGGGCTTTCTTCAAATGGACTCTCCCTCCAGCAAGATAGCCTGGGCTTCTTTACAGTGTGGTACAGGGTACCACAGAGAAGAAAAAATCAGTTTGTGCCTTTAAAGGATACAGTCAGTCCTTCCTCAAGTCTCAATCTTGGGTAGGATCTTGGTCCACGCATTTTGGGGGAATTTATAGTTGTATATACGACATTTTAATCTACATTACTATGTGAAATGTCTTTGTTTTTATGATTTCATTTTTGCTACATTGTTTCTTTTCCATACGATTAACTACAATATAGGATAATCTATTAACAATAATGTCTCTTCAATTGGTTGTGTGAAGCTTGCTCTATAATAATTTATATAGAAAGAACTTATGGGAATAATATTCTCTAAATGACAATTTCCTGATTTAAAAACATAATTTGTAGCCAGTACAATAGTGCATGCCTATAATCCTAGCTACTCAGGAGGTTGACAAGTAGGAGAATGGTAAGTTTGAGGAGAGCCTGGGCAACTTGGTGAGACTCTGTCTCAAGAAAAATAAAAACAAAACAAACATTAATGACTGCAGACGTAGCTCAGTGGTAGAGGACTCCTCAGTTCAATCCTCAGTGCTGGGGGTTAAAAAAGGTCATTCATCACCATACTAAGACACTCCTTAGAGAAAAGTAATTGCAAGAACATTGTTCTCCTTCCTTGGGATATGTTTTTTTTTTCCTAGATTGGAATCTAGAAAGCCTTTTGTGTGCTTTGTGCTCTCAGTATGGTTATGTGGCTTTTTAAATCTTGTTCATACCATTGGATGTAATATCAGATTTTGGTTTTTTTTTGGTAGTGCTGGGGATTGAACCCAGAGCCTTGTGCGTGTGAGGCAAGTACTCTTCCAACTAAGCTATATCCCCAGCCCCAGTGGATTTTTTTTTGGAGGGGAATCTCTTCTCAACACATTTTGTGCCAGATTGTACTTGAGAAAGGGAAGTGATATGTACAGCATGGAATGATATTAGTTTCTGATTTTCCCACTTTTTAAAATCTTTTTTAAAAATTTATTTATTTTAATTCTAATTTGTTATATATGACAGCAGAATGCATTATAATTCATATTACACATATGGTACACAATTTTTCATATCTCTGGTTGTATACAGAGTCACATCAGTTGTGTCTTTTTTTAAGAGAGAGAGAGAGAGAGGGAGGGAGGGAGGGAGGGAGGGGAGAGAGAGATTTTTAAATATTTATTTTTTAGTTCTCGGCGGACACAACATCTTTTTTTGTATGTGGTGCTGAGCATCGAACCCGGGCTGCATGCATGCCAGGCAAGCGCGCTACTGCTTGAGCCACATCCCCAACCCCTAGTTGTGTCTTTATATGTGTACTTAGGGTAATGATGGTAATCTCATTCCACTGTCTTTTCTATCTAGTATTTAGATGTATTTGAAAACTTTAAGAAAAATCAGAAATACTCTTTCCTATTTTCATGAAAGCATAAATTTTTAGCCATATAAAATGTGTCCTGATGGATTTTGGTTATATTTTTATACCTCATGAAAAGAGAAGAAATGTTCGCCAGGACAAGCCTCTAAACTGGAAGCTAATAGCCATGTTATCTTGTGTGCTCTCTTCCTCCACATCATCACTTAGGTTTGAGTGAGGCCAAGAACTAATGACACAAAGAACAGAAGGAACTTTTCTTGTGATTACTGTATATTGTTTAAAGACAGCAAAGAATCAACTATTTGTAGCATTTTGAAAAATCCACATATAAATTTTTACTAGACTTTAAAATTTCTTCTTTGATACTCTGGTTCTACTCAAATGGTCCACTCTCAGAGGGGAAATTCAGAGAATCCTGGGAGAGTCATTATTTGTGAAGTCATAGTTATGAACAAAATCCTTTCTTGCAAAGACTTTCAAGCTGCCTCCCTTTAGCTTTCACTCATTAGTGCTGGTTGATACCTGATGCTATTAAAAAAAATCTGATCCTTATCTCACACATCCCTCTCACAAATATTGTAGAAGTACATTGTGATCCCACTAATCTTTGTCCATTGCCATCTTTCCCAGAATTCCCCAACTGTCTCTCATTTCACAGGGTTTAATCAACCTCCTTCCATCCTATTTCATATAAAGTAATCAACATTCCTTATAAAAGCTGACAGCACTTGGGTCCCCAGAACAATCCTTGTTGAGAAGGAAAAAAAGAAATTCATGACCAAATAGTAGAGAAGGCAGCTGAGTCACTTAAAAGTTAAAATTGTAATAAAAGAGAAAAGAATGATCAAGGAACCAATTAAAAGACTATTCATGTATTTTTCTCCTAAGAACCATCAGCCATGCTTCCGTTTGCACAGGGCGTTGGAAAGCGAAGCAAAATCCAAAGGACCACCAGGAAAAGTAACATCTTACTCCCCTAGTCCAGCTGCTGACCCCTCTCCACAATCTCTATTTGCAATGGAAATCTTACACCTTCTGGATGAGACAGAATTATGTAAATCGCTGGCCAAACAAATGGGAAGGCAGTAGCCTATTTTCAGTTCCTGGTTCACTTCCATTAACCAGTACCGGCTCAAGGGGAGGGCAACTCCATTTCCACCTTCAAAGGAGGAGTTGGGCGGGGCTAGGTTTTGCGTATGCTCCCAAGGCAGGTTTCTGGGAATGCTCAGCTTACCATATAACTGTGCTTTTTAAAAAACTTGGCATTAAAGATAAAGCAACCTTACTTTATACTTAATTGTGAATGGGCTGCTCTAACTACTCCTCTTTCATATTCATTTGTTATTTTTAACCATGCTTTATGTCTTCACTCTGTTTCGAAGAGGCAGCTGGAGCCCACAGGTCTAGACCCTCATCTGGGTCCTGCCAGAGGAACCATCTACCACAAAGAGAATCAAGACAGTCATCGAAGACAACATTCCAAATTTTTATCCAAGTAGAGAATCCAACAGTTAAACTGTCTGCAAAAATGTAACTTGTTTTGTAGGTAGACTGAGATACATAATTATCTTTCTGAAAACACTGCAATTTTATTTTGTTCTAGTAAATAAAGTCAATCTAGATGAGTACAGAAAAGGGTGGAAACTTGGTACTAAGGTAACCAAATACAACTTAAAAATATGACCACACACATCTATTTTTTCTCTCACCCGAAACAGCTAAAGGACAATACACAGATTTCTAAAAAGATATATGAGGCAATGGTAGATGAAACAGTGCACGAATTCTTTGGAAGATAAAAAGTGCATAAGAAGAGGACAACAGATTCAAAAGAGCTGTGGAACCAAAACACTGGTATCTAGCTGGGGCTGACTGCAGGAACTGAAACCCTTTCAGTCCTCCAAAAACTCAGATGCACAAGCACAGGCACCACAGTATGGAGGAACTGAGAGGATCAGCACACCAAACACCAAGAGCACCATGTGCCCTCAGCTCCCTGTCTTTCCAATTTAAACCACCAATTTCACTGTAATGGTATAGGACTCGTCTTAGGATACAATGAGTTGTCCAGTGAAATCTTCAAATCTGACTCCCCCAGTGCAAGAGCTGGCTTGCCAACCAGTGCTGTTGGCATGAGGCCCAAAGGCCACCCACCTGTTCACAACAGAGCTGCCTGTCAGCTTTGGGATGATCAGAGGACACCAGATGTTTCAGATAAACTGCTAACAAGAACGAGAGACTCCAAAACAAAACTTTTAAAAAGAGGAGGAAGAAGGAAAAGCAAATAGAGGAAAAAGAGATAATACAGTGGGCAGGGTAACACTTTCTGAAAAGATATAATAAATATCCTCCCTGAGATATATTTTAAAAAGCTATAATAAATGTCCTCGGGGAGGATATTATATCCTTGAAATGGGAATAGGATACGATTAAAACAACAAGCTGAGAACAAGAAAGAGTTCTTGAAGAATATAAATGTGATAGTATCATAACAAATTTTAAAGATAAAACACAAGAAAAGTCCAAGAACTGTGTTCTGTAATATAATGCCAATTGCCTAGATTTTGAATTCTCCATATATTCCATAAAAACCACACCAGTCAACAAGGATAATGAAACCACCCCTAATCTAAGCCTACCACAAAATTAGGAGTCGGGAACTACTATAAACTTCCACTTGAGGTAAACAGAGAATGAACATCCCAAACCAGCTGAGCTCTGAAGCCCTCACTGGTCTGGGGAGGCAGACAGAGACTGCACAGGAGCAGGACAGTGGGGCTCTAGCAGTGCCAGACAGATGAAGTTCATCCTCCAGAATGAGGTCACCCCAGGATGACTGAGATTGGTAGTTCAGAGCAGTGGCTGCTTAGGAATTCAAAGGAAGGGCTGGAAGGAGACGCAGTCAGACATCTAGGGACGCTCTGCCCTCGGGTGAGAAAGGGGTAATGCAGACAGCCTTCGACAGTCTATGGCAGGGAGAAAGAGAGAAGCAATGGGAGAAAATTCAGAAGGACAAAACCAAAAGCCTCACCCAGCCCTTTCCCTACCAGTAAAGGAAGCACCCTACTGAAGCCACTGTGCTTCTCTGTATTGATGAGAGAAAGAACTCTTTTTTGTGGTGGGTGGGATGGGGTGGGGAGGGAGGTACTGGGAATTGAACTCAGGGGCATGAACCACTGAGCCACATCCCCAGCCCTATTTTGTATTTAATAGAGACAGGTTCTCACTGAGTGCCTCGCTTTTGCTGAGGCTGGCTTTGAACTCATGATCCTCAGCTTCTGGAGTCACCGGGATTACAGGTGTGCACCACTGTGCCAGGCTAGAAGGAACTCTTGAATTAAGAATCTCAGTAAGGGTGAAAAATCTATATAATGAAAATTACAGAACCTTAAAGAAAGAAATCAAAAAAAGACCTTAGAAGATAGAAAGATCTACCTTGCTCTTGGATAGGCAGAATTAATATTATCAAAATGACCATACTTCCAAAAGCGCTATACAGATTTAATGCAATTCCAATCAAAATCCCAATGACATTCCTCATAGAAATAGAAAAACAATCATGAAATTCATCTGGAAAAATAAGAGACCCAGAATAGCTAAAGCAATCCTTAGCAAGAAGAGTGAAGCAGGGGGCATCACTATATCAGACCTTAAACTATACTACAGAGCAACAGTAACAAAAACAGCATGGTATTGGCACCAAAACAGACTGGTAGACCAATGGCACAGAACAGAGGATACAGAGACTAACCCACAAAACTACAATTATCTTATATTAGACAAAGGTACCAAAAACATGCACTAGAGAAAAGATTGCATCTTCAACAAATGGTGCTGGGAGAACTGGAAATCCATATGCAACAAAATGAAATTAAACCCCTATCTCTCACCATGCACAAAACTCGAGTCAAAATGCATCAAGGACCTGGGAATAAAACCAGAGACTCTGCGTTTAATAGAAAAAAAAGTAGACCC
Organism: Ictidomys tridecemlineatus; assembly: GCF_052094955.1. Lineage (NCBI taxonomy): Eukaryota > Metazoa > Chordata > Mammalia > Rodentia > Sciuridae > Ictidomys > Ictidomys tridecemlineatus. The sequence continues at coordinate 405,322 of NW_027520990.1, forward strand.
TAATCTCCATCATGTGGGATTAGGCTCCAACTTCCTTAATAAGACTCTTTTGGTGCCAGAATTAAAATCAAGAATCAATAAATGGGATGGACTCAAACTAAAAAGTTTCTTTCTTCTCAGCAAAAGAAACAAATCTGTGAGGTGAATAGAAAGCCTACATCTTGGGAGCAAATCTTTACCCCTCACACATCAGATATAGCACTAATCTCTAGGGTATATAAAGAACCTCAAAAGCTAAACACCAAAAAAAAAAATAACCCAATCAATAAATGGGCCAAGGACCTGAACAGACACTTCTCAGAAGATAATATACAATCAGTCAACAAATACATGAAAAATGTTCATCATTACTAGCTATTAGAGAAGTGCAAATCAAAACCACTCTAAGATTTCATCTCACTCGTCAGAATGGCAGCTATTATGGATACAAACCACAATAAGTGTTGGCGAGGATGTGGGAGAAAAAGGCACACTCATACACTGCTGATAGGACTGCAAATTGGTGCAGCCAATATGGAAAGCAGTATGGAGATTCCTTGGAAAATTGAGAATGGAACCACCGTCTGACCCAGCTGTCCATCTCCTCAATCTATATCCAAAGGACTTAAAAACAGTATACTACAGGACACAGATGCATCAATGTTTACAGCAGCACAATTCACAATAGCTAAACTCTGGGACCAACCTAGATGCCCTTCAATAGATGAATGGATTAAAAACTGTGGGGTGTGTGTGTGTGTGTGTGTATGTGTGTATACACACACACACACACACACACACACACATACAATGGAATATTACTCAGCAATAGAAGAAAATAAAATCATGGCATTTGCAGGTAAATGGATGGAGTTAGAAAAGATAATGCTAAGTTAGCCAATCCCAAAAAACCAAATGCTGAATGTTTTCTTTGATATAAGGAGGCTGATTTATAGTGGGATAGAGAGTGGGAGATGGGAGGAACAACAAGCTCTAGATAGGGCAGAGGGGTTGGAGGGGAAGGGAGGAGGCATGAGGTTATTAATGATGGTGGAATGTGATAATTATTATCCAAAGTACAGGTATGAATACAGGAACTGGGTGTGAATATACTGTGTATACAATCAGAGATATGAAAAATTGTGCTCTATATGTATAAGAATTATAATGCTTTCTGCTGTCATATATGAATAAAAATGTTTTAAAAGGTCCGTAAAACCCTCTCACACCAGCCCATACTGACTCCCTCTTGCTGATACAGGAGAACAGTCATTTTAAAAATAATCACGAGAAACAAAAAAAAACCCTTTCAAGTCTGAAATTCAAATATTTCAGAACAGAAAATGGACAAAAAGATAAATATTGGGGCTAGGGTTGTAGTTCAGTGGCAGAGTGCTTACTCAGCATGTGTGAGGCACTGGGCTCGATCCTTAGCCACCACATTAAAAAAATAAAATAAGGGCATGCTGTCTATCTACAACTAAATTATATATATATTTATATATGAGAGAGAGAGAGAGAGAGAGAGAGAGAGAGAGAGAGAGGGGGAGACACCAAATTTGAGAAAAAAGAAAAAGGAAGACAAAATGATCTCCTACACCTCATGGGTCTTTTTTTTTTAATATGTATTTTTTTAGTTGAAGTTGGACACAATGCCTTTATTTTTATTTTTGTTTTTATGTGGTGCTGAGGATTGAACCCAGGCCCTTGCACGTGCGAGGTGAGTGCTCTACCGCTGAGCCACCACCCCAGCCCCCCACCTCATGGGTCTTAAACGACCTAAAGCACATGACATAGTCAGTACTGTTGATGAACACAATAAATGTCCATAAATATCAGTTGCAATTTAAAAAACATTCTACTATTGAGAAGAGGAATCACTGTGCAAAGCACCATCATAAAGATAGGAGGTTTACCAAATAAACTCCAGAGAAGATGTCTGCGTCAAGGGAGAAAAGGTTCAAATTTAATCCTTGAGACTGACAGGACCATAAACATTAATACCATCACTTGGATTCAAAGTCCAGCTTCAAGGGAACAAGGATTACTCTGGCAGTTCTTGAACCAGGAAGCCTTAAGAATGTCATCAGATGACTACAGGGCTGGGTAGGAAAGAAAGGTCCCAGACTTCCCGTGGGGACGCATCTCACTCACACCCTACCTTGAGGTGATGGAGTCACTGGCTCACCTAACCCCAACTCACTTCCTTCCTCCTGCTCTCTGATCCCTCCTCCAGCTGCAGGCAGGGCATCAGAGGCCCACTGGCTATTCTCTGTCTCTCCCAGGATGGACTCCAGGTCTCCCTCCTCCAGGGTGCTCCCCTCAGAGGACAGCAGTTTATCCAAGCCAAATTTCAGTATGTCACTCAACTTGAATGAAGAAAACGAGAGACCCAGTTAGTTCTCATGAAAACACAGATGAGGATGTGTGACTTGCTAAGTGTCTAAATGATACCAGGTAATTCTTTCCCTGATGGACTTTCTTCTCTTCCATCACAAATGACACCTGCCAGGCTGTTTTGAAGTTGGATGAGGAATAAGCAGAGAGGTGATAAATGATGATCAGAGATGTTGACTTTGACAATTATTTACAATACCAAAAAAAATTTGGGCCTCCAATTTTTTTGAGGAGTGGGGGCAGATAAAATGATTCCAGCATCTTCTATAGCACTTCTCACCAGCATTTTTTACAGGCACTTCCAGCAGTCCTGAGAGAACTCAGAGAACCTGTTGGCTACCTTCTTACCTCTCCCACTGCCAAACTCTTATAAAGAGAAGGTGCCACTGAATACCTCATCTCACCATGAGCTGCCACCTGTCCTTGCCAAGCCGCTTTGATACTACAGTGGTTTATGAGACCCACTTTGGCAAAACCATAACCACCCTGATCACCAGACCCAAAAGCCCTTTCTCAATTTCAGTCTCCCTGGATAATCCTGCGGCACTCCCCATCCTGCCCTCTTGCTCCCCCTAGGGGATATACTCAGCCTACTTCCTATGGCTACAGGAACCAGAATCTTAGATAATGCTACTTGCAACTCTCCACCTCCCTAAGTACTATCTCTTAGGAATTCTGAACCAATTGGGATCCACATCATGGGACTTCATTTTCATTTTGCCCTTTTAGATTTGGTTAATTATCTCTAGGTTGCCTATTCTGTAACTTGGAAACTTTAGCTTGAAAATACCTGAGATGAAAACTATGACAAAAACTAAGCAAAACCATACCTGTTATATTTATATTTAACTTTGGTGTACATATATATAACCAAGCCAAATGGCTTTGGCATTTAGTACCCAAAACAGAAGAAAGCCAAGTATTTATGATGAGGCTCAGTCCATACTGGGACCCTTCCCTCTTCCACTCCTTGGACTATGTCTCCTGGCTTCCCTCGCTACTGCTCACTCACAACATGTCTTTAAGGAACTACCCATTTTTTAAATGAAAACCACTTTATTATAGTAACTAAGAGCATGTAGTTGGAAGTTAAAGAGTGCTCGGATTAGAGTCATGAATCTGATGTTTGGAAAATTTCTTAAGATGGAGGTAAAGACAACGTCTATCTCATTTTTTTGTTATTCTTCTTCTAAAACAACTGGAAAAAGTGCACGACACACAATGCTTAGCACACAGTACGCATTCAATAAGTGTTCACCGCATCTTTATCTGTTCTCTGTTTCTGTTGTGTTCTCCTTCTAAAACAAGGAACCTGCTTTCCTTTTTCAGGACTTCACTGCTCTATACTGCTTAGATTTATCAAACCAGAACCACGTCTTTTACTATTAGATTCTTTTAATAACTTAAAAAAATGTCCTGCTGTATTTTGAGACAAGGCAGTGAGTTATCACCCTTGTTCCTGGCAACCATAAATAACTCACAGTCTGGTGGGGAGGAAAGAATCAAGACAGAACCAGAGTGTGATTTCTTGCCATGGCTTGGGCAGGAAGTCCCACCGAGGTCCTCTCCACCAGCCCATAGTTTGTACTGGCCCCAGGATCTGGTCCCATGGCAGAGTTTGTGCCTGTGCATTTCACAATGATGTGCTAGCAGCTAATGCCACAGGGAAACCCCTGACTGAATGTCTGGAGCTCCCTCCACTGGGGAAGCATCTCCTCTAACTCCTGACGCCTGTGCCTTCACAACAGCCCATGATGAGCTCCTCTCCCAAGGTCCTGTAAAGAAGTATATTTAGACACCTACAGTGTACACGCACCTCTCTCTCAAGCTTTCACCTTCCATTTGAAATTGCCTCTTCAATAGTGTGAAAATAAAATGCACAGCCTGCCCGGCCACCATGACAGATGAGCATGCAGAAGACTCAAAACACAAAAGGCCAAAGACTCCAGTTACTCTCTAAGATAAACTAAAGTCAAGCAAACAAACAAAACCTAGGGTTCTTCTTTCGGGTTCTAGTACCCCCAAATCTGTGACCCTTTCCTGCAGGTGAGTGACTCCCTAACAAAAACAGCGCTTTCCCTGTCTGCAATGCTGATGTGTAAAGATACAGATGTGAGAAAACTGCCATTTTTAAACTCATGCTTGGGCTAGTTGTAAATTTGATGATTCTGCTTGTAATACTGTGTAATTTTTTCCCTTTCATATACGTCTTGAATTTTTTGTTTGATAAGCTGATCCTTTTAAAGCCTGTTTTTTCTTGCAAATTTTTCTAATTCCTTTCTTTTCTGAGTCTCCCTCTAACAATAATGTATATTGATTTTTACTACAAATTCTGTTGACTAAAGCCTACATTATCTTCATCTTTCTAATTTCTATCCCTATCTTCCTACTTTCTACTCTCATCTTTCAGGCTTAAAGGCTTAAAGCCATCTTGGAACTTGCTCTCTCTCACTGCCTGCCTCAAAACAATAGCCAACTCCTGTCATTTCTCTGCAGTTTCCTACAGCAGACTTTCCCACAGCTACTACCTTTTCTCAGACATTTTTTACTCTCTTCATGCTTGAATCATACTAGATACTAGGGGTTGATCTCTCTGCATCTAATCCCTCAGAAGGACTTGGGGTATATTATAATATAGGTTCAATTTTATCTCAAAGGCTGCTGCTAAGGAATAACTCTAAACCTCCTACCAAAAGAGAGTTCTCTAGGATATTCTAAGACAGCATTTGACTCCCATCTAATTTTTCCTTCTTCAACAAATTAACTCTAGTGCTTTCATCCCTATATCCTATGGCATAATTTTGAATTCCTAATCTTGTTCACTCATCTCTGAGTATGGAATGAGTACTGTAAGTCACTACTCAAAGCGTCTGGGATTAAAGAGGAGCTATGGAACTAATCATCACTGATTTAAAAATAAGGAAGAAAAATTTTTTTCTTCCTTTTTTTTAACTTAAACAAATTCTCTCTGAGGTAACTCGTGGCACACTCATCTTTAGAAGCCATAAAGAGATTAGATTCTTGATGTTCAGTTACATGCTCAAAGTCATACATCCAATAAGGGATAAGATGTGAATTTCAATCCAAGTTAGATGGTTCAAAGTTCATTCTCTTTATTCTATTTTCTCTGCCTTTAAATGCCACCCTCATTTTTAGCTTGTATGGCACCTTGCATGTAGTTAGGTACTGAGAGGGTAAGAATTAGGCCAATGAAAAAAATGTGTAATTTGCAACAATGGGTGGTTAATGCTTTTATTTTATTCTCATCTTTTATTTGCATTCTCATCCAAAGATAGTACTGGTTATAAATCATGAGACTCTAAAAAGAACACATTTTACCTGGAGGTCAGGATCAGCCAAAGGTTTCTGGGCTCCCAGAGTAAAATGGTCTCTCTTTTTATGATTGTGTTGGTGAGCTGCAGTTTGGAGGCTGCTTTCCTATAAACTATTTCTTCCACAGTGTCTCGGCCAATCAGCTGGATCACTTTTACAGCCCTGTACGGGAGTCAAATGAGAGCAGTGTTAGAAGTCTGCAAAGCTGGGGAAAAAAGCATGCCAGGAAAATACACCCAAAAGGAAGCAAAACCAAATGACACATTCAGGGAACAATGAAAAGGACACTGCTCATTGGGACCTGAGCATTTGTTAGAGAAATCTGGCCTCAACTTCTGTCTGAACTTTTCCCCAAAAGAGGAAGAGGAAGGAAGATGAAGTGACCATTATTGGGCCTTCATCCGTAGCCAGGATAACCCCTGGCAGGCATGTTACCTCAAGTCAAAGGGTAGCTGAACACAACTTTGTTTCCTCTTTGTGATACTGGGAACCCAACCTAGGAGAGCTTTACCATGAAGTTATAATCCTAGCCTTAAAAAAAAGTTTTGAGACAGGGTTTAGGTAAGTTGCAAGGTTGGCTTTAAACTTGATCTTCCTGCTTGAGTCTCCCATGCTGATAATGATTACAGGCATGTGCACCCACTGGCTTTAACTTCATTTTTAAACTGAATTAGGATCTAACGTGAGAAACATGAACTAAATAAATTCTAAGTTTCTTCTAATCATTTTGGAATTTAACTGTTCTTTTCAACAAAGTGAGTCTGAACTGATCATGGGACCACTGATCCCCCAACATGATTCTACAAGCCAGCAGCACAACAGGGTTCAAACCCAGTGGACTCTAACTCCAACGTGGCACTGTTGTCAGGACTACATGGTCCACCTTCCTCCCCAATCCACAGCTGCAAGCCAACAGAGCAGAAAGGTGCCAATGACTAACTCACTCACTTGTTCTGGCCAATTCGGTGAGCTCTGGCAGCTGCCCACAAGTCATTTTGAGGATTAAAATCACTGTCAGAAAAAATAACAGTATCTGCTGCTTTTAAGTTCATGCCAACTCCACCTGAAAACCATACAAAAAAGGAGCATGATCAGCAACACACAAATAAGGAACTAGAAAACACACAAGGCAGGACTGGGTCCTACTGAAAATCTGAAATCAGTCCAACTGACTGGTTTCATCCTTCAAACTGAAATTTCTGCCCCAAACTTCAGGTTTTGACCACCCTACAGTGGTCAAAAGTGCTACCTCACCTTTCATTGCGTGAACTGGGAAAATTTAATTATCAAATATAACAGAATGAGAAGTAAGCAGAAGAAAAGGATGCTTAAGTTAATTGCATGAAGACATTTAATATTTGTTTGAAAACCTTGATTGGATTTTGCTTCAAACAGTCTGTGAATAAGGAACAAGTTCTTTCAGAAAACAGCTACAAAAATAAGAGGTCTGGGGGCTGCAGTTGTAGCTCAGTGATAAAACACAAGTGATAGAACACGTGAGGCACTGGGTTCCTTCCTCATCACCACATAAAAATAAATAAAATAAAGGTATCATCTGTTATGGTTTAGATGTGGTGTCCTCCAAAAGCTCACATGTGACACAATGCAAGAAGGTTTGGAGGAGAAATGACTGGGATATAGCTTTAACCTAATCAGTGAATGAATTGCTAATGGGATTAACTGAGTGCTAACTGGGGCAGGTGGGTGTGGCTGGAAAAAGGGGTTCAGCAGGCAAATGGATAAGGGGTATATATTTTGTATCTGGACAGTGGAGTCTCTCTCTGCTTTCTGATCATGATGTGAGCTGCTACCCTCAGTCACACTCTCCAGCCATGATGCTGCCTCCCCTGGAGCTCCAAGGAATGGAGTCGGCCTTCTATGGACTAAGACCTCTGAAACCATGAACCCTCCAATAAACATTCCTCCTCCACAGTTGGTTCTGGTCACAGAGGTGAAAAAGCTGACTAAAACAGTGCCCATCTACAACTAAAAATGTATCTTAAAACAACGAGAGGTCTGCAGTGGGCAGTAAGAAACACACATGACCACACTTGCAGCTTCAACAAGGTAGGAAGACCTGACACTAGCTATGATTAGAGCAGATGATACCTGCCTCTGAGTGGAGAAAACCTGAGAGTGTCTTCCTGTACTGGTTTCCACACTGATCAAAGAAGATGTCGTAAAATCAGTTCAAGACAAGAACACTCAATGCAACAACTCTCTGGTCTTTCTCCAATGGTGCAGGAAAAGGCCAAAAGAGCACTTTGGGTTCAGGAATTTAGAGTACTAAGAAGCAAACCACAGGCTTCTCTTTGATAAATGTGGAAACTGTACAGAACACACTCTAGCCAGGGTCACTGGAGCTCATTGCTAAAACAGGCCTGAAAGGACTTGTTCCAAGAACTGAATGAAGGGTTCCTTTCTACAGGACTACTAACTCCTGGCTGGATGTAAGACAAGCCAGGCAGGAACATTCTCATTGAAGTCTTCCTATAAAATCAAAGTTGGAATAAAGAAATACTAATGACTGAATACGGAGAAAGGCTAAGTTATACCCAATAATAAGAGCTACACTTCTATTTTACTACTGCCAAGCACTGCTCATGGCACTTTACATGTGTTGACTCTTCTAACCCTCACAACAACCCTGTGTCCTTGCTAGCACTATTCTCATTTTGCAGATGCTGAAATGGAAACAGCTACATTAAGGGATTTATTTGAAGTTGCACCACTAGAAGATAAAACAGTCAGGATTCCATCCCATATTCCAGAATCTGAGGTCATTACTCCTGGGACAGAGACAGGGTCTCACAGTGTTGCCCAGGCCGGCCTTGAACTCCTGGGCTCAAGCCAGCCTCCTGAGTAGCTGGAACTGTAGGCATGCACTAATGTGCCAGGCTCCAGAACCTTTTTGTCCACTGTATGCTAATTATCAAGGCAGTCATATCATTTGAAAATGTGTTTGTGTTCCATAAGAATTATCTTTCTTGGGCTGGGGATGTGGCTCAAGCGGTAGCATGCTCGCCTGGCATGCGTGTGGCTCGGGTTCGATACTCAGCACCACATACAAAGATGTTGTGCTCGCCGAAAACTAAAAAAAATAAATAATTCTCACTCTCTCTCTCTAAAAAAATAATAATAATAATAATAAAGTTGCTTTGTCATCACTAAAAAAGTTAAAAAAAAATTATCTTTCTCTTGAGTTAATAGTGGCTAGTGCAGCCCTTCCTCACCAAAGATATTTTAAGCTGCATTTAGTTGTTTGGGACATATTCCTAAGCTATCGCTGCCATCTGCCGGCAATATGTGGTAACAACCCCGTGGAAAGCTGGAAGGAAACATTAAATGAAAACGCGGCACAGGTATAGCTACAACACGATGGCACGTATGACAGTTAGTGCGTGAAAAAGGCTAATGTCCAGGACTGCTTCAGCTTCTAGATAATCTACTCTGAGGCCTCCAAGGAGATTAACTAATTTTAGATGTTTCAAACATTATTTGCTCTCTAAATATGAAAAATAAAATCTTAAAACGCGGGGCTGGGGATGTGGCTCAAGCGGTAGCGTGCTCGCCTGGCATGCGTGTGGCCTGGGTTCGATCCTCAGCACCACATACAAACAACGATGTTGTATCTGCCGATAACTAAAAAATAAATATTAAAAAAATTCTCTCTCTTCCTCTAAAAAAAAAAATCTTAAACACATAAATGGAATTCCTCTCCCAACACTGACCATGCCTTTGACCACATCCTTTGAGCTTCCCCAAAGAATAATCATGAGACAATGGGACTGAATGACAGGGTGTGGTATATGACCTGGGAAGAGACTGGACCAAAGGAATCTGATTGTATCTTATTATTGGCTTTAAGACACACACTAGAGAAATGATCTCCTGATACTCAAGGGTCATATCTAACACTTCTTTTATAGACCCATATAGTACAAAGCACTTACTAAGTGCTTTCTACATAAGGATGACCTTTCATTCCATAAAGACATTAATCTCTTTATCATCAAGGACACAATTCCTGTTTGTGTTCCTATATCTATTCCATCAGGATTACCATCAAAAAAATAAGATCATGAAACCCAGACTATGAATTCAAAATTAATTTAGGGTTTTTTGATTCAGAATGTAAGAAAAATTCCATTTCCCCAAACCGATTTCAAATTATTTAATACTATGTGAAAGCAACTGGCAAAACCACAAGTGTCATTTATTTATGATTAAGTCATATGGACAATACCATAATAATTATAAATAGCTGTCAGTTTCACTCTAGTCATATTTTAAACAAATCTTTATTAAACTTTATAACACTCTTTCAGAGGTACTCCTGGAGGAAGGGAAACTAGAAAAGAGATTATCTTATTTTCCAAATTCATGGCTAGAAAGGAGAATGAATGAATGTGAATAAAACTTTCCCCCAAATTAAAAACAAAACAAAACAGGACGTTCCTGGTCAGTGGTCTAAGTGGATTAGAATTACTTTCCAACAGGCCCAGGTTTCAGCCTCCCTTCTCACGATCACAGCTTCACAGGTTGAACAGAAAAGAGCTCCACACCGAGAAGTCCAGTACTAGGCTACGTAAGTGCTTCGATTCTCTCTTTTTTCAATACTCCTTGGTAAGAACCTCTCCTTTCAGAGAATTAGGGGAAAATGTACCAGTGGTGGGATGACTGTCTGCTTCCTCAACACCCATAGGCTTACCTGCCCTGGTGCTCAGGAGAAAAACAAAGATGGGCTGCTGTCCAAAGCTTTTGATGGCCACGTGTCTCTCTTCGCCTCTCACAGAACCGTCCACACGCTCATAGCTGTAGCCTTTACGTAGAGAAGACAACAACCACACACAGGTCCTTACTCTTTGCAAGGACTCTTAGGAAATAAAATAATCGAGTCATCCCTAAGCCAATGCCTATTTGTCCTTTCCACACCCAAGCCTGCCCTACTTTCAATAAAGCCCAAAGGAAAAATCTCAATTGTTTTATAACTTGATCTTGTTTCTTATTTTATGTGGTACTGAGGATTCAAACCATTGTCTCTCACATGCCAGGTAAGGGCTCTACCACTGAGCCACAACCCCAGTCTGAAAGATCTAAATTTAGGGGAACAATTCATCACTTCAGTCAAGAGCTTTGTAACGTTGTGAACAACCAATAAAAAAAAAAAATTCATCACTTCACCAAAAAAATCACCATAACACACTATCCTGGGTTTTAAAACCACAGGCAGCCAAAGTCTTTGGCATTTGCATAGGTAATATTTGGTTTTGACTCTTCCCAGGCCACTCTAAATATCCACACACTGGCAGTTGGTGACTACTGAGACACAATCCTGACTTAGGCAAGCAGTAAGACAAGCGCTTGGGAGCCTACCTGATGACCCAGCACCTGCTTTTTAGTGAAGCTCTAGGGCTCTCCACTTGTCACCACGCATCAGGTCAGGAAGGGGAATTATAATCTCAATTCATGTTTTGGTACTCGAGATTCCTCAATGTGCCAGTAGCTGAAGTGTCCAGTTACTGCAGTACTTGGGGGGCATCAAGTAGATCTGAGAGACCACTCCCAACTAAACTTTAAAACAGTTATTTCTGCGGCTGATACTCTCCCACAGGCTCAAAAATCAACCCCTGTTCAAGCTTTGTCCCATTATCCCACATCAATTTTATTATATATTAAGCAGAGTTCTCAAGTAACTGCCTACATCCCCTATTGTCACAGAAATAACTGCTCTCACCCTCCCTCTGCTTGATTTGTGGGATCTCCATACTATCTATCTTCCCTTTCTTACTAATCCTGCATAAGTACACAACTGCTGAGCTGTCGAGAGACACTGCAAGTGTTTGTCGCTGAAACTCGACTCACACATTTTTGAAGCCACTCAGCATTTTCACAATGTCTGCTCCATACCCATCACCTACATCACCTGGTGAGAATGTGGGTGTTACTTCTGCCCATGCGTCTCTACCCTGCTGTTGATCTTGCTTCACACACCACTGTCCCCTCTCCTCAGCCTTTTCACCTTCTTTAACTTTTTCCTCGGTAACCTTCCCACACCCCTTATGACTCTCAGATGATGTAGTGGAAAAGGGGAGTCACCTTTGCAGTCCATATAGTCCTGGAGAATATCCAACATCTGGGTCATCTGAGAGAAGAGTAAGACGCAATGACCCCTGGCAAGAAGAAGAAAAGGAGAAACTGCCAACTCTAGTAGTGTTTACGGGGAGTGACCCTCAGGCAACATGACCAAAGGGGATAACTTTACACATAAGGGAAATGCTAAAGTAGAAATATCAATGTCCTGTAACTTTCTCAGAAACTCTGAATACTTTATACAAGAAGACAAAGTGCCTCCACATGTAGCTGCATCCCTCAGAGCAGTCCCAGGGCACCTGTCAATTCACCAGGGAGTGTGGAAGCCCTGTCGTAACCAAGGATCTTCTTTCCGGAATATCACTTCACTCAATGAAGACAGAAGTTTCATTTCAATAGTAAAATAAATATACATGTGAAGAGTAAAGGCAAGGTACAAATGTGTGTGCACCCACTCCCCAAGATCCTGAAGAGCTATGGAAGGCTATCTACTGCTATTCCCACTTGGCGGTACAAGTCATTACCATCTAGAAAAGTCGAAAAGCATCATGTTAGAGAAGCAATCCCCCATGGTACACAAGAAACTTACATATAGAGTGTGAATAAAGGAAAGGATAATTCAAAATAATGTAGAAGAAACAAAATCAGGGTGACAGCCCTTATCATCAGACATTGTTTTAAATTTGCCTGAACAAACAAGGACAATGCTGTCAAAAAAATTTTTTTTCTAAGAAAACGAACTTACCTTAATGTTGCCAGGAGAGTAAGACCAAGAGTTAGGGAGAACATCGGCCAGGCTCTAGCCCCATATTTTTGGAAAAAGCACTGAGTTTGAAGGTGAGTACCTGGATTCTTATCTCTCTCTGCCACTTACTACCTATATGACATTGGGCGTGACCTTTCGAGGTCATGAAAAACTTGGATGGAAGGTATCTATAGGTTCTTCTCCATCTCTAACACACACACTTATGGTAGATACGTCAAAGGCCATAAAATACAGTAAGACATGTAATTATGATTATTAACAATTTTTCATATTTACGTTTTAGTCATAGTTGAACACAATACCTTTATCTATTTTATTCTTTTAATTTCTTTAGTTGTAGATGGACATAATAACTTTGTTTTATTTATTTATATTTTTGTACATGGTGCTGAAGATCGAATCTCCTGCCTCACGCATGTGAGGCGAGTGCTTAGTCACTGAGCTATTTATTTATCTTTGTGTGGTGCTGAGGATTGGACCCAGGGCCTCACATGTGCTATCTAGGCAAGCACTCGACCACTGAGCCACAACTCCAGCCCCAGGACATGCAATTATTTAATTTGCAAAAGACTGGGCAATTTTGACAAATCTGAAGTTTTAAGTTAGTTCAGGCCACACCTGGGGCAATCATCCTAAAGGCACAATTCTGAAATTCTTGAGTCTCTTGTCTTTTCCTAGACTCCCCCTTTCCTGTGGTGATGAAGATGTACATGCTGGATACCAGGCTGCTGAACACTAACCAAATGTCATCTTCTGATACCCAACTTGCATTTCAGGGAAAGAGTATTCCCCAACTACGCCTTGAGTTTAAATCAAATTCCAAAGATTAACAAGAACCAATGTTTACTCAACCTTTATTATGTGTCAGTTCAATTCAAGGAACCAGCAGGCAATTTTAAAAGAAATGCTCAATGTTGACTCATCCTTGTGGATGCAACCAACATAGCTGGACAGATGAGGTGAACATACATTGATCAACAAGGTAGCAGAGTAAGGTAGGGCTTGCCAAGTCCTGGACTGGGATCCTAAATGCTGAAGGAATTCAGGAAAGAAAGGATCAAAGTGGAGGAGTGGGGTTGGATGAGATAGAATGGGGTGGGTGTACAGTTGCAGAGAAAGTAGGCCCTGAATTCCAGGCTTCTAAAAAAGGGAACTTGAATCAGTCTCAAGAATCAGTAAGTTCTTCATTACTCAGGTTTGAACTAGTCACTCCCCAAGAGCAGTACATGTCAACCTATTCCTACCTGGAATTCAGGAATGCCAGCAGCTTATCCAGCAGGTGAAGTTTCCCACTAGCCTCAATCAGGTGGTCTCCAACTTCAAAAGGCTCTGGCTCCACACCTGGAAAGCAGAGAGCCCAATCCTAATTGTGTGCCCTGAGTCAGGGCAAAATTCTTAAGTAGAAAACCCAATAGGTAGGCAACAGAGAGAGCCCAAGCTCTTTCTAATGCAGTAGGCCCTTCAGTCTCACCTATTCGAGGCATTTTCTAATTATTTGCTTAATATCAGCTGCAGAGCCTGGCACATCCAAAAAGTCTAATAAATATTTATCTAAGAAACAAACTCACTCTTTAGGAAACTGAGGGAAAGGAAGATGCCAGAGATCAAGAAGATCCACAAAGGAAATTCTAAGGCTCTCACTCTAGATAAGAAATCAAGAAATAGGCTTAGGTGTGTATAAAAGTGATTCTCAAGGTACAGGCGGCAGTCAGAATATTCTGGAAGATGTCCTTCAAAATCTATGTTCCTAATGGCCCTTCTCCCTTAAAAAAAAAGTTCTAATGTGCACTTGATTAAAGTTCTGTTAAACTTTTAAACAGCTCCTAATGGTACTTGGCAGACTCCTTAAAACAAGTACAGCAGACTTTTTGCAATCTTTCTACACTAAGGAATTCCAGGGCCAGCCATCAGAGTGCATCCAAAAACCCCAATGGGAATGAAAATGAAACACTACACATAAATTTGTGGCAACAAGAGCAGTGCTTAGAGGGACATGTACAGAAGTCACTAGGATGAAAGGAGAGAGCAAAGGACACAGAGAAGGAGCATGCAGACAGGAAGAAAGGCAGGAAAAACTGCTACCCCAGAAGCTGAGTGAAGAGCATCCCAAGGAGGAAGCCATCTGCTGTGTCAAGGGATCTGAGAGTTTAACGAAACGTGAACTGACAATGCCTGGGCATCACAGAGAACACAGAGAACTGGGCGTAGTGACCGAGAGGGCTCAAGACAAAAGGAAATCCAATCCTAAAGAAGGGTCAGATGAATCGCCATTATGACCCATTCTGTAAAGCTGCCAGTTTTCCTCTCCACAACTGTCACTATCATGAAAGAAAGAAAAGCTCCCTGCCCTCCAAAAAATCTTAGAAACATTTCTAGATTGCAGAAAAGTAGAGTCCAGGCAAATGCAATGGATCCTGCATTAAGAGAGAAAAAGGAAAGCAGCTTAAGGAATATTACGGGACATGTGAAGAAATCTTCAGTATGAATAACACGAGATATCATTAATATACAGAAAATGAGAAGAAGCAGAGTAGACACATGAATGCAGCAGTTCTGTTGAAGACTCTGGCTATGATTTTGGTTACAGAACTACTAATGAAAAATAATGGGGGGAAACAGGACACTGGCTCACCATCAAACAAATACGGGTGATCCACGCACTTTCGAAGCTGGGATAAGATATTCTGAAGTTTAATTTTCCTTGCCATCTCATTTTCAAATGCATCTGAAATTTTGAAGATAGAGAGGAAAAGGGACTAACAAATCAAAACACAAACAAAACACAAACATAACCTTTCTCATTTCATAGTATTTCCCTCAAGTTTATACTACCCTCCCAAATGGCAATCAATTGCACTGAGAATTAAAATCATATCCATATGGGATTTTCTTACTCCTCACTTTGTTTTGAGAAGGAAGTCTACAAGGTGAACTTAGCAGTGCTTTGTTAAAACAATTGTAAACTTCTAAAATTTCTTCTTTAACTGCTATTGTGGTTTTAAGATGGGAGAAAAAAAAGCAAATAGAGGATAAAAATCATGAGTAGACACTTAAAAGTGTTTGCTATATTGCAGGCATAAGAAAAACCATGCAAGAGGAAAAAGAGAAATTCCATCATGCAACAACCAAGTCTGAGCTACACTTAACACTGCTATTGTTCCACATCAGGTGATTGGCGTATCATTCAGAATACAAAATTCTACCTTATATTCTTGCTACACAAAGTGAGTGTAATCATAAATATTTCCCTGCACAAAAATCACATCCCCATTTAGTTTCTTAATGGACCAAGTGTCCTCTGAATACCTAGGTCTTTCATCAAAATAGCCTTGTAGTATTTTTTCTGCAATGCTGACATGCCATGGTATATCACTACTTCTGTCTTTTTGGGAAGTTCTTTAGCTACCACTGCTTTCACTCTCCTCAGCAGAAACGGCTGCAAGAGGTTGTGAAGTTCACTTGCTGTGGAAGGAAACAACATAAAAGAGTGTGGTACAAAAATACAGCAGAGGCGCCGAACTACTAGAGAACATGGAGCAACTCATTTTCCTCATTTTCATGCTAATTCTGCGTTCTAAGTCTGTACAGTAAGTTTTCAGTTACAGATGCTCCTGGACTTACAAAGGGATTACATTCCTATAAACCCATCACAAACTGAAAATATCTTAGATGTAAAAAGTGCCTTGAACGGACCTAACATACCAAACACCACAGCTCAGCCCACCCTACCTCAAATGTGCTCAGCACTTACATTAGTCCACTCAGCAAAAAAATCTAACCCAAGCCTCTTCTATGAAAAACTGTGAATACTTCATGTAATGTGCTGAATGCCTGTGACTAAACAACTGACAACACAGAGCACTGTGTGGTATCAGTTACTTACCCTCAGGGTCGCTGAGTCATTGGGGAGTGGTGCCTCGCTGCTGCCACCCCGCCTCACAGGACAGTACCTTACAACCTATCCCAAGTCTGGGAAAAGACTGAAACTCATGCCTTCTTATGGCTGAAGAGCATCCCATCCTGTATCTACACCACATTTCCTTTTTATCTGCTAATGGACGCCTAGGTGAGCTCCACACTCTGGGTACTGTTAAGAGTGCTGCAATGAACACAGGAGCACAGACATCTCTTGACATGTCGATCCCCTTCTTCGACTATATGCCCAGTATGGGATTGCTGAATTGTACAGCAGTTCTATTTAGTTTTCTGAGGAAATGCCATCCTGGTTTTTACGATGGCCATACCATCTCCATTCCCGGGGTGTCTCAGAGTTCCACTTCCACCACAGCCTTGCCAGCGTTTGGTGTCTGTAATAACCATTCTAAGGGGGGGGGAGGTTTCCCATTATGTTCCTGATTTGCATTTCCCTGATGATTATATTGAACATTCTAATATAACTAACAATAATGCATTTTATATCTTAAACCAGTTAGAATCTAGAATTTTGAATATATTCAACATAAAGAAATGATAAAGGTTTTGCTATATGATATGCTAATGACCTAAGTGATCACTATGCAAAACATCAACAGGTATAAATATGTACCTCAAACATAGGTACAAATAGGTACACCAATAAAAATTTGAAATTCAAAGTACAGTTTCTATTGAATGTTGCTGCTTTTGTAAAGTGGTAAAGTCAAAAAATTATAAGCTGAACCACCATAATTAGAGGACCAATCATTTCTCCCTATCCTGGTTTCTTCCTATTCCTTCTGGACTTGTTACTGGCTTTTAATACCCAAACTACAACACTCAAAGAACTGGATTCTTCTTAGGAATAATCTCATTTTCAAGACACTGTTTTCCAGGGTATTCTTCATTCCATCTCACTGATCAGCATACAGCGTAGAAATGCAGGGTGAGCAATACTGTCTCCATGTTTATGACAGTTAAGTGAGGCTCAGAGAAATCAGACCACTTATCCATGGACACACAAGTGAATGTGAAAATGGCGAGCATTAAAAGTGGATTTTTAAAAACTTCTAATCCCTTGTTCTTTTACAGGCATCTTAGACTTCAAAAGCTACACTAAGTTGGAAGTATACATCATGTAGGAAAACCAGAAACAGAAAACAAAAATACAAGCAACCTGTTAAATGTGAAATTCAGATAAACAATTCATAGCTCTTCAGTACCAGTGTGTCCCTTGTCATTTGTAATTAGATGTCCCATATCTGACAACTCTAAACATGGGAGTAATCAATCAGAGCAGGTTTGCTAGTCATCTTTACCCTGTGGTTTGGGAATTTTTGCTCTAAGAACCCTCTGCAACTCATATTTAACCAGCACACACATAATCATTGGGAGGCCCCCTGCCATCTGTTTTGGACAATCATCCTAGGGTATTCAGATATTATGGGAATGTTCCACAAGGCAGAGTGGCAAAGGTATAAGAAAAAGCTACGGTTATACGAATGAAGGCTTCCCTTTTCCCTTCCACATCCCAATCATCTCGAACTTCTGGTTAAAAGAAAACAGCAGTGTTGTAGAATTCTTAACAGTAGTCTGGGTCTATAGCATGCACTTACTTTTCTCCACTGGCAAGTGGCATGGAAAGTTAACAAAGTCTATAATTTTTATAAATTACAAGTTGAAGCAGCATGGTAACATGAACTTGAGGCATGAGGATGGTAAGCTGAAGGCCAGCCTATGAAACTGAGCAAGACCCTGTCTCCATTTTTTTACAGAAGGACTGGGAATGTATCCCTGTGGTAGAGCACCCCTGGGTTCAATCTCCATACCACAAAGAGAAAAAAAATGAAAAAAAATTAGAAGTTGGTTTTTTAAAAAGCACACATATCAGTGGGTACTTTCTACTTTTTCCAAAAGTGAACCAATAAGCCCCACTGCAGAATCATGTAACAAACAAGTAAGAGCCATGGATAGCAAACAAGTGGATACCACATGAGGGACCATCATCTGCCTTATATCTGTGGTGGTTTTTCTCCCTGGAAGGCATTCTCCAGTTATTGATTCTCTTCCTTTTCAATCTACAACTCTTATGCATTAGGGAAGTTTCTGTGTCAAGATCTCTTGGGGATAATTTGCTAAATGGGAATTAACCTGATTTGGACTCTTTTTCAATATCCCAGTAACGTTCAACAAAATCCTCCATCTGTTCCTTGGAAAACAGGTCAGGTTCCACAAAACTGAGGAGAGAGTAGAGCTCTTGGAGGCTGTTCTGGATAGGAGTTCCAGTCAACAGGAGACTGAAGACCACTGAGAACTAGAATATGTAAATTAACACAATTAAAAATCTCTACCACTGGTAAGCAAAACCAAGTGACCCATCACAACATTTATTTGAACACAGAGGGACATGATATAACACAATGAACCAAGGCAAATGAAATCAGAAGGCTCAGGTTCAAGTTGTACACTCTATTTAATTGAGAAATAATACCTCTCCAGTTTCGACCATAAGGAGGGGATAATAATCTGTAAGAAGACACTCTTGTAAGCATGTGACATCGAGTTGTAAACTCTTGAGTATTACATGAGTATTCACTAGGGTTACTAAATGCAATCTATGTGAGGAGTCAAACTATGTTATGACCTACATGGGGGAATTAATGGGAGTATCTGAGTAAACACATTCATTCAAAGAGTTTAAGAAGCCAAAGTTATTTATAGCATCAGGCCTCTCTGCTACAAGCAAACAGCAAGATTTACACTGACACAATGTCTGTTCATAAACTTTGCAATATATCAGAGTCAAGATATCAAGATTTCTAGATGTTTCTGGATAGTAAGCCATGGACAGTCCAATATAAAAAGGGATTTTGTAAATTTTTGAGAAACAGGGCTGGGAATGTGGGTCACCAGCAGAACGCTTGCCTAGCATGCATGAAGCCCTGGGTCAAACCCCAGCATTTCCAAGAGAAAAAGGAAAAACATTGAGAAACAGACAGGAACACGGAGGATAAGAGACTAATGAAGGAAGAAAAACAGTAACAACAGATATTAGGCCAAGCAAGGTCAACCTCTGAGCTGACATTAACAAGAACTTACACCAGCAGAATTAAGTAATGTGGAAAAGTCACATCCTATGCATGTGTATTATTTTAAATATAGAGTACAAACTCTTGGGAAGGACATGTAATCAAGGGTCCCTAAAAAAAGGCAAAGAGGACAGCAGAGATAGAGGATGCCCTACCAGGCAGGAAATAACAATATTTGAAACTAATAAAAATGATGATATCTTCAGTAAAAACTCTAAACACTGCAACTTTTAGGCCAATAAATATTAAAATACATAATCCAGGTCTAAGATTTTCTTCTAAATGACCTCTAAATTTAAGTGATTTATTATAGGATGAGGACCAAATTTTGATTATCTCAGAAATTAACAAGTGTGGTCTCATGAATGAGCAAATTTTCAAGTCAACAAGGTACTTCACATTTCATTGGCTTCTCAGAAACAAGGGCAGCTCCAGGCCACAATGATCTTTCTCATCTACTTTGCTGAATGATACAAGAGATCAAGAGAAGGGAATGCAATCAAGTGTATCATACTAAAAATACAACAGACGAGAGACTGAAGGCAATATGTTGTAAGAAATTGGTCTCTTCATGACTCCACGTGAAAGGTAAGTTTCTAAATAGGTAAATTGGGGGAGGCATAAGGTATATCCAATGCATCTACAACTGCAGACAGGAGTATAAGATCTTTATTTGTAAAAAAAAAAAAAGAGAGAGAGAAAAATTAAAAGCACTCAAAAGAGAGTTGAAACATCTCCAAAAATACAATGCATTTTATTGGGGTAGGGTCTGACTCATTTGATAACTAGATTTTAGTAAATGTTATCTTCTATATAAAAGAGAAAGGAATAGTAATTAGCCATATTAAATACTACTTTTGTCACTGCCCTCCAAAATAGGTTTATTTAGCTCTGCAGAAGTCTTAATACAGAAGTTTTAATTTATGAGATGGACATCATTATCCGAAGTACATGTATGAAGACACGAATGGTGTGACTCTACTTGTGTACAACCAGAGATATAAACAATTGTGCTCTATATGGGTAATGTGAATTGTAATGCATTCTGCTATCATATATTACAAATTAGAATAATAATAATAAAGTTTCAATTTAGTTGGCTCTGTATAGACTAAACTAAGTGGTTTTAAAGGGGAGTTAGAGGGGAGAAGGAACGGTGAACAGATGGGTATAGGATTTCTGAGCCAGGAAACTGCTCTGCATGATACTATAGGGTGGAAACATGCCATCACCTGTTTGTTCAAACTCACAGGACATGCAACAGCGAGTGAATCCAGCATTACGGACTCTGGTGACACTGCGGTGCCAATGTAGTTTCATTAGTTTTAACATCTCTCTTCAGGGAGAGGCTGAGATGGGGGAAGCTAGGCTTGTAAAGGGGCAGGGGATATATGGGAACTCTCTACCTTCTATTCAATTTTGTTGTAATCCTAACTTGCTCTAAAAAATAAAGTCTATTAAAAAAGGAAGGGGTGTGTGTAAAAACTAAGACTATCCTTTGAGTTTACCTCTGAGAGTGTCTTATGCAGCAGAGAGCTTTGGCTTTTCAATCTGTGGGCTTCATCCACAACAAGAACACTCTAGGAGAAGCTGTGAGAGAAAATCCAAACTTTCAGCTTCATGTAGCTCAAATATATTTCACAATCACATCTTACTATACAATTATGACTTGTTAGAAAAACTAACAGCCCACTCTGATAGAAGCATACCTGGCATCATGACCTTCCTATCTGGAAAGGTTACCATGTGCTTTGTTTTCCCCTCATATGAGAGAGCTCTATGCAGAAAGTAAGGAGCCAGAGACAGAAATGGAAGGATACATTTATCATATTGTACTCTGTAACAGACATTGTGCTTGTGGCTTTGTGTGTAATTTAATCCAAGGAATAAGACAAGTAACCATAATCGTGCCAACAAGGACACTAAAACTCTGAAAGGCTAGGTAACTAGGTAAAGATCATAAGAGCAGAGCAGAGATTCAAACCCATAAGAAAAATCAGGAGACAGTGATGTCACAGCAGCTAAAGGAGTAGTACTTTAAAATGGGAGAGTGGTGAACAGGATCACGGAGATGTCCAGGATGATGCAGCCACTGGACTTGTTAACGTGGAGGTCACTGGGGGCTGCTGCCACAGCAAGTTTATGGTATGGTATGTCACGAGAGCAATTTCTCAAGAAGTTTCAGTACTAGAATCATATTTTTAACAGATGCTACTGGTGGAAAGCTGTTTAAAAAATCCAAAATATGGAAAAAGATTGGATGATATTCTAGATGCATTAACTTAAAATAACAAAAAATGAAAATAAACTATCTAATAATAGGTGATAAAATGATAAATGGTAGCTGCAAAATACAATAATGAAAAAGGTATAAATATTGAATATCCTTTTAAAAATGTGAAAATCATGCAAAAGATAATAAAGTGGGCGTTATAAGACTTTTAAGTTTTTAATTTTATTGGTAAACATTATGGAATCCCACTGCATTATTTTTGCACTTGTAAAACTAAGTGTGTCAAACAAAAAAGTGGGTAAGGAAGGACAATACCTGAAAAATTAAAACAAACGTCTGTGTAAAGGCTGGCCTATAAAAAGGAAGCCTTCCTTCCAAAACCACGACAGACACTACAGACAAACAGGAAGATAATCAGAAATGATGTTGAAAACTTGTACTCCAATAAAATAGAAAACCTCAAAGGCATTGACAAATTTCTAGAGTCATATGATTTGCCTAAATTCAATCAGGATGAAATACACAATTTAAACAGATCAATTTCAAATGACGATGGGCTGGGGATGCAGCTCAAGTGGTAGCATGCTCGCCTGGCTTGCATGCGGCCTGGGTTCGATCCTCAGCACCACATACAAAGATGTTGTGTCCGCCGAGAACTAAAAAATAAATATTAAAATTCTCTTTCTTTCTTTCTCTCTTAAAAAAAATTCAAATGACGGAATAGAAGATACTATCAGAAGTCTACCAACCAAGAAAAGCCAAGGACTGGATGGATACACAGCCGAGTTCTACAAGACCTTTAAAGAAGAACTAATACCAATACTCTTAATTAATTTCAGGAAATAGAAAAAGAGGGAGCACTTCCAAACTCATTTTATGAGGCCAATATCACCCTGATTCCAAAACCAGGCAAAGACATATCAAAAAAAGAAAACTTCAGACCAGTATCTCTAATGAACAAGATACAAAAATTCTCATAAAGTTCTGGCAAATGGAATAGAAAAACATCAAAAAGATTGTGCACCATGATCAAGTGGGATTCATCCCAGGGATGCAAGGTTGGTTCAACAGAAATCAATAAATGTAAGTCATCACATCAATAGAATTAAAGATAAGAATCATGTAATCATCTCAATAGATGCAGAAAAAGCATATGACAAAATACAGCACTCCTTCATGTTCAAAACACTAGAAAAACTAAAGATAACAGGAACATATCTCAACATCATAAAGACTCTCTACGCTAAGCCCCAGGCCAACATCATTCTAAATGAAGAAAAATTGAAGGCATTCCCTCTAAAAACTGGAACAAGACAGGGATGCCCTCTTTTACCACTTCTACTTAACACAGTACATGAAACACTGGCCACAACAATTAGACGAAAGAAATCAAAGGGATACATATAGGAAAAGAACTCAAATTGGCATTATTTGATGATGATACGATTCTACACCTAGAAGACCCTAAAAGTTCCACCAGATAACTTCTAGAACTAGTAAATAAATGAATGTAGCAGGATATAAAATCAACATCATAAGTCAAAAGCATTTCTGTATATCAGTGTCAAAGCCTCTGGAAAGAAATGAGAAAAACTATCTCGTTCACAATAACCTCAAAACAACAACAATAAAAATAAAACAAAAACAAAACCAAAAACAAAACAAAAACCCCAGAACACACACAAAAAACTTGGGAATCCACTTAAGGAAAGAGGTAAAAGATCTGTATAAAGAAAATTATAGAACCCTAAAGAAAGAAATCAAAGAAGGCCTTAGAAGATGGAAAGATCTACCTCGCTCTAGGTTAGGCAGAATTAATGTTTTATCAAAATGACCATACCACCAAAAGCAGTTTACAGATTTAATGCAATTCCAATCAAAATCCCAATGGCATTCCTCATAAAAACTGAAAAAGCAATCATGAAATTCATCTGCTAAGATAAGAGACCCAGAATAGCTAAAGCAATCCTTAGCAGGAAGAGTGAAGCAGGGGGCATCACTATACCAGACCTTAAACCATACTACAGAGCAATAGTAACAAAAACAGCATGGTATTGGCACCAAAACAGACTGGTAGACCAATGGTACAGAATAGAGGGCACAGAGACTAACCCACAAAATTGCAATTATCTTATATTAGACAAAGGTACCAAAAACACACACTGGAGAAAAGATAAACTCTTCAACAAATGGTGCTGGTAAAACTGAAAATCCACGTGCAAAATGAAATTAAACCCCTATCTCTCACCATGCACAAAACTCGAGTCAAAATGGATCAAGGACCTGGGAATAAAACCAGAGACCCTGCATCTAATAGAAGAAAAAGTAGGCCCTGATCTCCATCATGTGGGATTATCCCCCAACTTCCTTAATAAGACTCCTTTGGTGCCAGAATTAAAATCAAGAATCAATAAATGGGACAGATTCAAACTAAAAAGTTTCTTCTCAGCAAAAGAAACAATTTGTGAGAGTGTACATCTTGGGAGCAAATCTTTACCCCTCATATATCAGACAGAGCACTCATCTTTAGGGTATATAAAGAACTCAAAAAGCTAAACACTAAAATAAATAAATAAATAGATAGATAGATAGATAGATAGATAGATAAATAAATAAATAACCAACCAACCAACCAACCAACCCTATCAATAAATGGGCCAAGGACCTGAACAGACACTTCTCAGAAGATGATATACAATCAGTCAACAAATATATGAAAAAAAAATGTTCATCAACGCTAGCAATTAGATACATAAAAATCAAAAGTACTCTTAAGATTTCATCTCACTCCAATCAGAATGGCAGCTATTATGGACACAAACAACAATAAGTGTTGGCGAGGATGTGGGAGAAAATACACTGCTGGTGGGACTGCAATTGGTGTAGCCAATATGGAAAGCAGTATGGAGATTCCTTGGAAAGCTGGGAATGGAACTACCATCTGACCCAGCTATCCCACACCTCGGTCTATACTCAAAGGACTTAAAAACAGCATACTACAGGAACACAGCCACATCAATGTTTATAGCAGCACAATTCACAATAGCTAAACTGTGGAGCCAACCTAGATGCCCTTCAGTAGATGAATGGATTGAAAACTGTGGCAAACATACACAATGAAATATTACTCAGCAATAAAAGAATAAAATCATGGCATTTGCAGGTAAATGGATGGAGTTGGAGAATAATGCTAAGTGAAGTTAACCAATCCCAAAAATCCAAATGCTGAATGTTTTCTTTGATATAAGGAGGCTGATTCTTAGTGGGGTAGGGAGGGAGAGCATTGGAGGAACAGACAAACTCTAGATAGGGCAGAGGGGTGGGAGGGGAAGGGAGGGGGCATGGGTTTAGAAGTGATGATAGAATGTGATGGACACTATTATCCTAAGTACATGTATGAAGACATGAATGGTGTGAATATACTGTGTATAAAACCAGAGATATGAAAACAACGTGCTCTATATATGTGATATGTATTGCAATGCATTCCGCTGTCATACATAAATAAAAAAACTAATACAAAGAAAGATAATTAACCCATAATGAATGTGTTGGTCAGCTTTCTGCTACTGTGACAAGTAGCTGAGATAATGAGTTTATAAAGTAAAAAGTTTTACTCTGGCTCACAATTTTGGAGGGTCAGTCCACCATCAGCTGGACCCCTTGCTGTTAAGCACACCATGGCAGAAGGGCATGGCAGAGCAAGCCAGCTATCTCAAGGCTGGGACAGAGAGAGCAAAGAAGAGGCTGGATCCCTGCTACCCATTACAAGGACACATCCTCAATGAATGACCAGAAGACATCCCATGAGGGCTCACCTTTCAAAGGTTCCACACACTCTCACCAGTTTCATGCTGGGGACCAAGACTTTAACATATGAGCCTTTGCGAGATATATAGGATCCAAACTATAGCAGTAAATCTCAATAAGTACTAGCTGTTAATAATATCATCTTCTTCCTCACTTTTACTCAACTCTTTTTTAAGCATCTCCCATTTTTCCCTCTTATTTAAACCATTTAATAAATATGTTTACACAGTTCTTGTGTCCCACAAGCACTGTAAGAGGAATTTTGGAGGGAAGGAATTAAATGTGGGAAATCTGATCACAGAGGCTCACAGTATAGGCGGTGGGCAGGTTAATAAATACACTGGCACTCTACCTACTGGTGAGCACATGCCACCCTTTTGCCTTTGTTTCTGTTTGTCTGCATCTGCTACAAGACTACACACCCCTGAAAGTCAAGGTCAATGTCTTAATCTTCTCTATCCCTATGGCCTCATCTGGACCATGATTCAATAAATATTTGCAGAAAAACAACAACAAAAAAAGGAAGCCTTCCTCCTCAGAGGAAGAAAAAATGAGAAAATTGAGAGGAAGAGAGCCAGAGATAGACACTCAGCTAATGAGAGTGGAGTAGGAGAAGACTGAACTGGGGATCCAAAGAGAGGGCAGGAAGTCCAAGGAGAGAACTGGGCAGAATAAGCAGGGGATATATTTAGGATTATAAGGAGACAGGGTCCCCATGAGGTTGGATAGTAGTTATGACATAGGTGGTGAGCGTTCATAGTATAGTTCCACTCAAAACAGACTAGGTTTTATTCCTTTGGAAGGACTAGACACAGATATGTATATACACAAACATCTAAAAATGCTTATTTAACGCAAAAGGCTAAGTGAAGTGGATTTTGGTTCAATGAGTGAAAGTGGATTGAATCACTCATCAAAGGAAATTAAAGATTGTTTCCCGGAAACGAAAGTAGAGGGAATTCCAACACAAGAATGGAGAGTCCAACAAGGGAACTCCTGATCTTCTCGATCCAAGATTTTACAAGTCTACTGTCTGTTGTCCAAAAGATTTCAATATTTCATGGCGATAACATACAACTTTAAATGGCCTTCATAAACCTCTTGAGTGCAGATTTTATCACATTGCCTATTTTCAGAATGTAAAATATAGCAATGGAGAAATATAACATTAACAAACATACTAAAAGAAACAACTATGTTGTTGGGATTCTTGATATGAGTCAATATTATAAATGTCTCTTTATTACTAAGGCTCTTAAATCCACCCAGAAATGCATTCAGAACAGACTGAAATGTAAAAATGTGTTTCTACTGAATAAGGTGACATTTCAATGCTTCTACCTACTTAGAGACACTCTCTTAAAAACACGGTCCAGGGCCTGGGGCTGTGGCTCATCAGTAGAGCACTTGCCTAGCATGTGCGAGGCCCTCGTTTTGATCCTCAGCACTACATAAAACTAAATAAATAAAATAAAGGTATTGTGTCCAACTACAACTAAAAAAATAAACATTAAAAAAAAGAGGCCCAAAGCACCAAGTGCTGGGTTTGAATGTCTGCTCTGCCTTACTTGGATTCTTAATCTCTTAATTTCCTCATTTGTAAAATGAATAATAATCTCTGCCTACTAGGATTTTCATGAAACCAAAATGGGACAATTTACATAAAGTACCCAAGAACATTTATGTCCCAATCTTATTACCTTCTGAGACCTGCCAGATAGTACCATGTTTCATGGATATCTTTGTACTCCTCATCCCTCTATTGTACAGACCATGGGGCAGCTCTATAATTTACTTTCCTGGTTATTACCAGTAACTCTCCCTTTCCATGGAGAGACTTCAAAACAAGACAAGTTGGATATTAAGTAGCCAAGAAGAGCTGGGGGAAGGACTGAGTGGAAGAGCAGTTGGGAGGCTCTCAGCTCAATGCCCAGAACCATAAAATGAAATGACATGAAATAACGTGACACGACATAAAATGAAATAAAGTAAAAAGAAAGAAAAAGAGGGAACACATCATATGCTCATTTAAATGTAAATTAAGTAAAACAAAATACCGGAGGGAATCATAAAATCTTGGGCCCAGTCATCAAAGTAAGAGTAAAACAGAAACTCATTCACAACAATCTGGATGAGGAAAAAATATTTAAAATATTGATAAGGCCCTTTGAGAACAAAACCTTCTGAGTATGAAAGATGCACACAGGGTACAACAGGGCACACCTACAATGACAACTACTTGGGATGCTGGAGGATTGCAAATTTGAGTCCCGTCCCAACGACTTAGTGAGACTATCTCAAAATAAACAATGAAAAGGGCTGGGCATGCAGCTCAGTGGTAAATGCCCCTGAGTTCAATCCCCAGTAACAAGACATAGTTAAATGGACAAATTACAAGTATACTTCAAGCTTCTTTTCCAAATAGTCAGTTCTACAGCACTGACTGCTGCTTGGTAATTGCCAGGAAAAGGCTCCTATACTACAGTGAAATCTCAAGCAGCAGTCCTGAGAACGTGTCTGTGCAAGTTACAGTGTAAAGAATCCAGTTTCCAGGCTGGATGCAGTGGCCCACCTGTAATCCTGGAGACTCTGGGAGCTGACGCATGAGGATTACAAATTCAAGGCCTTCCTTGGCAACTCAAAAAGACCCTGTCTCAAAATTTAAAAAATTAATAAATAAAAAGGACTGGAGATGTTGCTCAGTGGTAGAGTACTCCTGGGTTCAATCCCCAGTACCAAAATAAAACCAAAAAATGATAAAAATCTGCTAGTAATAAAAATCTCTAGTAATCTGCTAAACATCAACCATGTAGATTTAATCTCAGTTGTCACAACAGTCATCCAAAGTAAAAAAGGTAACTACCCCCAGTTTACAGATGAGGACACTGAAGTTGATGGAAATTAAGAAACCATCCCAATAACACAGAACTAATGAGTAGAGGTTAGATCATAGAATTCCCACCATGCCTGCCTATACATCCACAGGACCCAAAGACAGACCAGACATATCAGGAAAGAGGCCAAGTATCAAAAAAATGTAAGAAAAGACAAGACTTCCACACATTCAGCACAGTTTCTGACAAGGTACAGTATACTCACGATTTTAGAAACGGTGCATCTTTCAAGCAAATCTGAAAAATTAAGGAAGACACATTAAAAAGACTGGTATTGCTGGGCATGGTGGCCCACACCTGAATCCCAGCAGCTTCTGTAGACTCAGGCAGGAAGGTGGCAGGCTCAAAGCCAGCCTTAGCAACTTACTGAGACTTTGTCTTCAAAAACAAAAAGGGCTGAGGATTGGCTCAGTGGTTAAGTACCCTTAGGTTCATTCCTTGGTACCAAAATAAAAAAAAAAGTTAGAATTAAAAAAATAAAGACTGGTATTGATAAATTCTGATTATTTCTTGTTAACTCTTAAACCACAGGATCTAAGCCTTTAACTTGTTTACTAAGTTAAAAACTAAGCACAATTTCTAAGTAGCACTATCACACAAACAGATACAAGTTATGGTTAAGTAGAGACTTCAAAACAAGACAAGTTGGATATTAAGTAGCCAAGAAGAGCTGGGGGGAGGACTTACTTAGATAAGGATTTAAAACAAGACTGAAACTAGGCATACTGCATTCCTATCCCCCGGTTATCAGACATGATGCCTCTGTACATGAAACCCTCTGCCCTGCTACCTGACTCCTCCTGTTCATCAACAAAGAGGGCTAAAGTGCCACTTTCTGGGAAGCTTTCCACTTAATCCACCAGTAGAGAGGGAAATATGTCTAGCTACCTTGAAGCACAGTGATCCTGCACTTCGTTTGGTCATAGTCCCTCTTTGACAATGTGATGAAGGTGGATGTCCTCCTAGAAAAATGTGTGCTCTCAAAAAAAAAAAGTCAATATAATTCAGTGGGTTCTACAACTTCTAAGGTCCCAGGTTAGGAGAAACGAATGAATACTTCATCAGTAGTCAGCAGCACATGAAAACGTGACTTCTGTTTTAGGTCTTGCTGAAGATGGGCTCTTTCCTCCTCGTCCCCTGCATATGTTACACAAGAAAGACCTGGAGCAAATCTAAATCCAAGGAAAGAATCAGATGAACCCAAATGCCACAGCCATGAGATGGTGTGTGCATGTCATGGACGGACTGCAGTGTGCAGACGCCATTCATTAGGTGCTGGTCACAGAACTGTACCTAGAATAATGGTTAAACCCCAGGATAAGGTCTGTGTTAAGCAGGGAGAAGGATCAAGTCTAAGAGGGTCTTGTGCTAACTAAAAATGCAATGATGTTTCTCACTTTAGTTACTTCCTATGTTACTGTGAGAAGGACAGTTTCTCCTTTACATCAGCAAAATTTACTGAGAATAAGTACTAGCCTTTAAATTGTAGAAGGGTAACACCCACTGGATCCTCCCCTATCAGATCTTGTGTCTTGCCTACACTGTTTCAGTTCAACCTTTCTGGAATAAAATCATTGAATATGACAAGATTTTGCTTTATGATCTTCTATCCATCATCTAGAAAAATATCTTAACATAAACAATACAAGTTCAGCTACATCTACTCTGTACCTTTCCATTTCTTCTTTCCAGTTGTCCAAAACAGACAGAGGACTAAGAATCAGAAATGGTCCTTCATCATTTAACCTTCCCGTCAAGTAAATGAGGAGAGCAATCGTCTGAAACAAAGCAGGCAGTTTTGATCACCTTTCCAGGAGACACAACCATAAAGTTCCCACAACCATAGGCAGAGAACACAAACTGTTATACATGACTTGCTTTATAAAGAAATTCCATACAATCTTCCACATATTAGGAAACTAGTACGTTCTTAGAACGACATCAGGTAAGCTCAGTGTCTTTGCTAAGGAAATTGATAGTGTTTAATTACTTCAAGAGTTAACGAGCAATGAGGCTCAATATTTATGTAACTGAACCAAAGGGAAAAACATCAGGAAAGAACAAAAATCAATGAAACCAATACACCTGTTGGAAAACAGCAGGAGTACTTTGAAACTATTAAGCCAGAAGTGCTAAGACCTGACAGCAAACAGTACCCGCACATCACAGCCTTGGCCCTTGGCTCGGCTGCTCTGATGAGAGTGCTTTCCTTCTTCCCCAACTTTCTCCCTCTTTCTATAACCATTTAGAGGGTGCCTTCTACTGGCTCAAGTTTTAAGCTCAAGTTATATGTGAACAAAACAGATACAACCTTTGGTCTTTCATAATGGGTGCATTATAATCATACTGTATAGCGAGATCCATATGCCATAGTTGTACATGCATATATCTACAACACATATTCAAATGCAGAAAACAGACAATAAATCATTCTCACAAGAAGTAGGAGTATGAAATGAAACTTTGCAAAGCCAAATGTGCATACTTCAGGACATGTTTGAGTACACTTATGTCTCTAAAGTTGCTCTCAACAAACAAAAACACGTGAAGAGCTTGCATCCCCAAATACTGTGCTATTTCTGAGGAAAAAATATGCCCTAAGGATCAAATTCAAAATCCTGAGAAAACTATAGGCTCAAAGGTGTTCACATCAAAATTAATTTAAGTAACCCCAAAAAGGGGGAACTCATGATTCCTCATCAATAGGATGTTTAAGCAAATTATAAATTCTCGATGCCAGTTGAATGATTGTGAATATAATAAAATGCAAAACTACAGTGCCAATGTTACATTAATGAATAGAAACCATATAGGCTAGGCGTGCACTGTAACTTCAATGATGTAAAACATACCGTGCTGCTTATGGCTGTGGTTAGAGTGCTGTGATGACAGAGTGGCAGTTCATTTTTTTTGACACAATCATATTAATCTTATAAAGGAAATGATTTTCTCATTTAACTATCCCAGCCCAAATTGTGCCCAGAGCATCCCTCTAATAAGTGGCTTAACTGGATTAAAACCATTCTGTTGAGTGCTCCCTGAAGAAGCAATTTAGAGAAAGTTTGTCTTTTATTACCACAAATCAGAAGTGTCTACCAAATAAATTTAGAGTCACTAGTGAATTTTATCAAACATCTAAAATGGAAATGAGAACAATTTTACATAAACTCTTGCTGAAAATTGAAGAGGAACACTTTTCAATATATTCTATGAGGCCAGCTTTACCCAAATACTAAAACCAGACAAAATTAGTATAAAAAAGGAATATCACAAAACAATATCCTTCATAATATAGATGCAAAATTTCTAAACATTCTTTTACCAAAACAGACTTGGAGTTGGTATATTTTTTAGAGAATTTAAAGTAGAGGTGGAAAGGCAAAGGACAAGTGGAATTTGCTGGCTCTCTGTGAAGTCAGTAGGACAATTTCAATGACTGAGACAAAGGAGATTATAGGGAGGATACCTCTAGGAAACTGATTTTAGTTTCATATTTCTCGTTCAGGAATATACCAGGAACAGATTTGTTTGCCCAAGAGAGAGAAGTGATGAATCTCAGGGGACCTTATATAAGTGGTTGCATTGTTTCTGAATAATGCCAAGATTGATGAGATACATCTGGCCTAAGTAAAGGAGGCTTCAACATATGATCAGACTAGCCTATGTGCACCGCTGCTCCAGCTTAAAGTTTATATATATAGTGAGCATTGGAGGGGACAGTTGAACTTCTAAAAGGATGATGAGACCCTTGCTCATTCTCTCCAGTGACCACTGGTCAAACTTTCCTGGGATTGAAAAGTTTTTATCTTCCTGATTTCTGATCAAGCTGCCTCTGACGTATATCATGATTATACCAAGATATCTTTTGTATCCTTCAGATAAGTAATCCTTATGTGATTAACCCAAGAGGTGTTGTGACTGAATTTTCCATTAATCAAAGGCCATGTGTCAACCC
The DNA here is from genome assembly GCF_052094955.1 of Ictidomys tridecemlineatus. NCBI lineage: Eukaryota > Metazoa > Chordata > Mammalia > Rodentia > Sciuridae > Ictidomys > Ictidomys tridecemlineatus. Next base: position 437,786 of record NW_027520990.1, read on the forward strand.
AGGGCAGTATTGCTTATTATTCTCGCAGAAGCATCAATTTCAACACTCCACCATTAATCACTAGATCAATGCCCGAGAGGGCCACATCTCATTCTCCCCTTTTAAGGTCAGAGAGTCTAAGTTTTATTTTGGAAAACATAGGGTACTTCCTCCATATTTCTCTATCACTGTAGAAAAATGGACAGCAGCCCGACCCCAACCCACCCTCACTGAGAAAGAGAGAGTAATATTAGAAATAATACAGTTAACTTCATATAGTATTACTAAGGAGCACAGTCAATTTGGTCCTTGGGCAAGTATATATGCTTCACACAGAGAAAAGCCCTAAACCTGGGCCCATTAACTGCACTTGTAACTCAAGTAACTTTTCTCACAGACACATGTCAATGCTCATATAAAGGTAATGACATAATTAATAACTACCCCTACAACTAGAAAAATCAATCCCAAGGTTGTGATCTCTTAAAAGTTAAGCATTTCACATTCTAGTATATATATACATACACACACACATACACCCTCACACACACACATATGTAACAGCACTTAAAGATGGTATTAAGCCAGGTGTGGTGGCACATACCTATAATCCCATTGGCTCCAGAGGCTAAGGCAGGAGGATCATGAGTTCAAAGCCAACCTTAGCAATTTAGCGAGGCACTAAGCAACTAAGTGAGACACTGTCTTCAAATAAAATACAAAAAAGGGCTGGATGTATGATTAAGTTTTTAAGTGCACCTGAGTTCAATCTGGGGTACCAAAAATTATATATATATATATATATATATATATATATATATATATATGGTAATGAGTTGTGAGGAGGTGTTTTGGTGTAGGTAAACAGTGCTTCTTCAAAGTAACATACCTGGCAGGTCTTACCAAGGCCCATCTCATCTCCCAGGATGCAGCCATTTTGACAGTGGAATCCCTGGGCTAGCCAGTTGACTCCCTTCAGTTGATAAGGGCATAAATGAACTCCTAGAAATAAAAAATAGAGCAAAACCAGAGAGCAGACATTTCAGCACATATGTGGGCTAAGCTCTAAGGCTTTGAATGAAGAACATGGCTTACATTCCCTTAATGTCAAACTTTATTGGCTCTATCTTTTATTGGGACATTCTATGTATACAAACATTAGTTGATTTCCAAATTTCTTTTTGGGCAGACTTGTGTTACCATTCAAAGCCCTGAAATAGCCAGTCACTGTTATATAATCTTCTTGATCAATGAGAAACTCAGCCTGGGATTTGTTCTATAATACCCAGTCTCAAGCCACTGTCCTTTTCTGTAAATAAGTATTCCTGGAAGTGATGTGACAAACAACACATGGACTGTTCATATGCTTGCTTAATGGCACTCATCTAAATCTGCCATTCCTGCTATATTGTCCCTTAAAGAAAAGGGGGACAGTAAAACATCATGATCCTGAATGCTCCCTTTCTGTTTACAAAAACCTAGCAAAATTAAGGGACCAATGAGATCAAGCCTAGGCTGGAAAGTCCAGATACATATCATCTTGAGGGACACTGGCTTTCTCTATGCACACTGGGCACTAGGGCAAGTTAGTGTTATCTGTAAAAAGCTACTTTCTTGCATGTATGCTGGTCATACACACAAACTAATGCTGATGTCACTGCTTCCTCAGTCTAACATGTAAGCCTCCTCCCTTAATGGGGCTGGGCAGAGAACTGAGGGCTCTGTGGAAAGGATACATATCACTTGTTTGGCCAGAGCCACCAGGCAAAACACCAGGAGCAAGAGAGGTACTGCTTGGAGAAGCACCTTCAGGGACCCAGATGCTATCTGTTCAGTCTGTTGCCACGGAACTCTTCCTGGAACCGTCACTGATCTGTTAGAAGCTTTCCCAGATAAACCATGTCTCCCATGCTGTCTCCAGCACCTTATTTGGCCTCCCCACAACCTAGTACAACTGGGATGTGGACTGCTCCTGCTAAAGGACAAAATGAAAACAGGACTACACTGTGCGCCAACAGAGAAGCAGGGTTAAGAATGGAGATGCTGCTACATAAAGGGTGTTTAAAACTGAACAAGGATGGCAAAACACTATAAATATTTATGTTATATATATATATTTATAATTATCTCTATAAAATAAAAGTAAAAGGTTGATGGGACGGGGATGTAGCTCAGTGGAAAGAGCACTTGCGTCACACATATGAGGTCCTGGGTTCGATCCTCATAAAATAATAAGTAAAAATAAAGATATATATTTAAAAAAGTAAAAGGTTAAAGTGGTGGATAAAGAGTGACCCTCAAAGAGTTCATGCACAGACCTCAGAATCAGTGAATGTTACCTTATTTGGCAAAAAGGACTCCACAGCCCTGACTAAGGTTGAGGGCCTGGAGGTGGGGAGACGATACTGAGTTACCCTGGATTACCCAATCTAATCACTCACCCTTTACCAGATGTGATTAGGAGGAGGTGACTATAATGAGGCAGTCCAGGTACCCGCGCCCAAAAGACCTTGCCATGATTAACCTTCCCCTCTTGTGAGATCAGGATGCCTTGCAGTTTGAAGCTTCCTCTTGTTCTAAATGATCTGTTAGCTCTCCAGAGTCAGGCCTCTGTTCTAAAACTCCAGTCAATGTCTGGACTATGATATTCTACAGAAGTTTTGCAAGATATTATCACTGGGGAAACTGAGGAAGGTTCCATGGGATCTCTTTTTTTAAAACTGCATGTGAATCTGTAATTAGTATATAATAACATGTTTAATTAAAATGATATGAAACTATACAAAGATAACAATATTTAATACTTAGAAGATGACTGCAAAAGTAAAAAAAAAAAAATTATCCAAAAAGAAGTTAGACAGAAAAGGATTTAATATAGGGAATTAGGTCACCATAAAATTTTTTGTAGGAAGGGCTGGAAAAGCAGCCCCCGGCTTAGCTTCCTGGTACAACTGCTGGATAACCATCACAGAACTGGCTCATGACGGTGGTATCTACCTCCAGGACCAGGAATCCAGGAACCCACCAAAGGCATAGGCTATTTCCCCAAATGTTTTACAAAGAACACACACGACTGCTGGAATCAGGAAAAGAAAAATCTTAGCTCACAAACAGTTTCCCAAAATATCCATTTACTTTAACAAACAGGATGACCAGTCGCTACCCTTGGGTCCAGTGTTCCCCCTCTTCCCTGCACTGCCTGGTAGTTTACACCCCGACTGCTCTTCCCAAGGCTTCCCCGGCGACCCGCCACCTCCGCAGTCCCCTGCAGTCTCTCCGGGTCACTGTGGCGGACCAGCCGCGCGCGCGCACACAGGCCCCCCTCCACCCTCCCACCACCCTCTGCGGGAAGCCGGCGGCACCTCGTTTCCCGTTTCCCGAGAGCCACTGAACCGCGGGTGGGACCCCACAGTCAGGGGCGGGCCGAGCCCTCTCCACCGAGACGCACAGCCCCCCCCCCCCCCCCCCCCCCCCCCCGCTCCACCAGAGCTTCCGTGAGACGACTGACGGCGACTACGCCTCCCACGGGCGCCGCGACCGTCCCAGGCTCCCGTGAGGAACGGGCCTGGGAGGCCTGCGAGGGTCACTGCGGTGTCTCCCCAGGGCAGGACGGGACCCGGACTGACCGCGCAGGAAGGCGCGAGTGTCCCTGGTCCCAACGTGCGGGGAGGACAACCACCCAGCGGCCAGCCACCTGCGGGGCGCGCAGGCTCCTTCAGGAGAGTCAAAGGGGCGGTGCGTCTTCCAAGTTTGACCCCAGCGCCACCCTCACAGCCAGAGCGCCTGGACCGGGGTTTAGGGCCCCACCAGGCACATTTCCTCGCCACCCCCCCCTACCCGGAAGTGCCCCAGGCCGAGCTCCACCCACCCCCTACCGGTGGAGGGGAAGCCCCGGCGCCCACGGGGAAAACCTCCTTGGAGACCCCGCTCCCGAAAAGTTGGTGTGCACCACGTGGCGTGTCTGGGCGGCCCTTCTCCTGCAGCCCACTTACCTGTCAGGCCGCACTGCTGTAAGTCCTGCTCCTGCACCCTCGTCCTCATCGCCTCCGGTTGGCCCTTCGCCTGGAAGGCTACTAAGAAGCCCGGCACTTCGCCCTCCATCTGGCTGCAAGAGGCTCCGCCCCGTGCGCTTGGTGTGCACAGCCTTTCCTGTGAGCCCCGGAGGACCCTGGGAGCGCCGCTTTTAACTGAATTCTATATTTTAGTGATAGTATGAAAATACTAACTGAAATCTATACTTCAATTAAATAATAATATGAGCCTTATAATTCTGTATTTGTACGTTTAAGCAAATGCATACTATTCTTATCATGTTTGGACTTCTGCATACCTTTCTGTTCTTCGTTTTTGGGTGGATTACTTTCTCTTAAGTCCTCTTTCATTCTTTCTTGTGCTAATTTTTTTGCTTCTTGTTTTTGGATCTTTCTTTTCAATTTTCTGTCTTCTTTCAGTCTTAGCTTCTCTAGGCTGATAAACATTTACAATTAGTGACAATTTACCTTTGTTAATTGCTCAATGAACTACTTTCTGTTGCCTACTATAGAAAACATTCTCCAAGCAATAGGCTGTGACTTTTAATTAAGAAAGCTATGTATAATTTGTATAGATGTTATTTCCATGTACATAATGTATATAAATTACTGTGTAGGGTAAATAAGAATTGTACATGTACTCTGCAAGCAAGATCCCATAATAAAATATTATTTTCACCCAATAACAACATGGGAATTTGGTTGATTTGGTTACACTGATTCCTTTTCAACAAATAATTCTATACATCTTTTCTTTTGTTTTTTCTTGGTCACAAATTATAAGAAAAAAAATCACTTTTTAGGATGAAAAACAAGAAGCAGGACAGAAAAGAAAAGAAAAAAGGATTGGAATTATTTGATCTGAACAGAAAGATACAGAGGTGAATAATTTTGACAATACACTAAGTATTTCAAGGTAAGAAATAGTCATTGGTTCAAAATGTTTAAAGTGGAGAAACATAAAAAAGCAAAAATGCTTTTGAAATTAAAAGCCAAAAGCTAACTATATAATTTTTGTTAAATGCCAAATCTGTTGATAAGTAATTTCATAACATGAAATGTTATAATTTTACTTACAAGTTCCACCACTAAATAGTGACTTTTTCAAATTTTCAGTATTTAATCATTCTAAAGCTAGTTCTGTTTTAAATATCCATAAAAATAATTTTTAAAATACTTATTTATATATGTGTACACAGCCAATTTTAAAAAATAGCACAATTTAGAAATCTGCATTTAACAGAGTTATATACTAAGAGACAATATAAAAACTACTGATTTATTGATAAAAATCTTACCTAGAACATTTCTGTTTCAGAATAGGTCTTGGAGGAACCTTTTCTTTTATGACCTTGTGTTCAAACTTTAAATAAAACAAAGACATTCAAAATTTGTCTCATACTCCCATGACATAAAGCACAAAACCACAAGTAACAAATATTTCAGAAGCACACACAATGTTCAATTTGATACAGAACAGTGATGATGTTTTGACCCAGACAAAAGCCCAGAAAGCTTTAGCAAAATAATTTACTGAAAAGAGAAAGAAGAGAGTAGACACACTTTATGAAGAAACTTTAAATAATTAAGGGTAAGCAGAAGATCCAATAAATTATATATATATATATATTATAATTTACCCACTCCTGCCACATTCAGATGGTGATGTTAAAGGTAATCCCTCAAGGCACTCTTCCCCTTCTCTAAAACCCACACCTCCACCACTACCCCTTTTGGGGTATTAATAAAATGGAAGTTATCAAAAAGAGTAAAACCACAATATAAAAAGTATGCTTTTCCTAGGAGGAAATAAAAGAATGTGAAAATGCTTCACTGCAATGCATGTCCTAATATTTATTTTCTAAAATGATATAACTTTTTTTTTCTTACAAAAGACAAGATTCAAATCACAACAGGTGTAAACATTTTGGTTACAAATTTAATAAAGTTTCTCCTTTATTAGATACTTACTTCACATTTAACTTGACCACCACTGCTAAAGATGATAATCTTAGAAATGATACCTTCACAGTCAGGGGTAAGACAAATTCCTTGTAGAAAATCCTATTTGATTTAAAAGAAGAATGGTATGTGTAGGAGGGATAAATCTATGCATGTATACCAATTTTTTAAACTACTTTTTTAGCTGATGGACACAATACTTTTATTTTATTTTATTTTATTTATTTTTGTGTGGTGCTGAGGATCGAACCCAGTGTCTTACACATGCTAGGTGGGTGCTGTACCACTGAGGCACAATCCCAGCCCCAACACATATACTATTTTAACCACAAAGTACATTCAAAATATACCATGAAATTTCCTTTAGGGAGGCAACGAAAGTGCCTGATTGCTGCTATTTCAGAGCCTTCTTATAGGAAGACTGTATCCACACGTATGGGGCAGACCTGTCCCTGTGACTTGCTTTGTGGTAAAGGAAGTCAAACTGCCATAGCATACACCAGGTCTAAATGAGCACTCTAGGAAACACAGTGTGAACTGGCTATTGTTCTTTTCCCTCTGTTAAAGAAACATGTTCCAAAAAAAGTACAACTTGGATTTGGAAATAAAGAACATGGCCACAGAGAATAGACCCGGCTGCAGCTCAATCCTGGCCAACAACGACAAAACTTCAGGACAAGTAATATAACCAAGAAAAGACCCTCTCATTGTTAGTCATAATATTTGGGTTGTATATTACTTCAGCATATCATAGTGAAAGCTGACTAATTAATAGAAGGTATTTAGAATTCTGGAAATGGTTAAGACAACTAATGGAGAGTATATAGCTTACAAAACTCAATGTAAGTAAAAAGACAGTAGAAGTGGCTCCAGGGTTACAGTTATATCTCTAGCTATCTATGTGAAAATTAGTTTCTACCAAACTTAAATAATTCCAACTGCTAAAAGACACCTAATATAATCACATTTTTCCCACTAGAGATAATGGTTTGCATAGGGTTATTAAAAAAGGCTTTTTGTTAAGTCCACAGATTATATATATCAGAAATAAACATTGTAACAAGGAAATAAGACTGTAAAATTGTGCCCTCTTCCAAAGTATTCTAACTAATGGATTAACTAATCATTATATTGATAATAAGAATAAACCCCTGAGAAATGGCAGTATAAAATTTAAGTTAATTTCTTAGGACAAATTACCTTAACCAATTTTGGTAAAAAAAACTAAAATGTTGGAACCTTAATTCTACATCAACGCTTTCAATCTATGATGAGCTGAATTGTCAGTGCATAATTTAAGATCTGTATTTTAAAACAAGAAAAAATTAAATTTTTATTTCTGATTATAACATCACAATACAAAAGTTAGTTAAATAATTTTTAAAGGCCTCTACAGTTACTCCCTTCATACTTGTATAAAATTTAAAAACTCATTTTCCACTTTATTGTTAAAATCATAACTTAAAACTTTCTAATGAAGTTTAGAATCCTCAAGAAGGAATTTATATTCACTTGAAGACTTTTTAAAATTTTTTTTAAACATTCAATATACATATTTTAAAAATCCAGACAATCTTTATTGTGGTTTACACCTTGTCAATTTTATCATTAAAGGTGGTTGTTTTAAACTTCCAGCAGTTCATGTGAAATTCTATATTACAATACTGGCAATAGCTGATTCGTATAAAACCCTGGATTTCAAAACATTTTAATTCACATTTTAGATGTCTATGCACATGCACTTACTCATTCCCTCATAGCACACATATTAAGATAAAAAGAACTGTTGCATTCACTTGGCAGATATAACTACATAATCTATCTCCTTGAAGAGGGATAAAATACTCTGTATTACAAAATGCTGAGTTCTATAGATACAGAACTTGGCAAAAATCTTCATTTCCACAGCTGACATCTGCATTAGCCTTTACAGAATATCAAATATCTTAACAAACATTTCATCTGATCTACTAATCTAAGAGTAGGGCAGTTATCTTCCTGAATAAACCAAAAAGTTAATCACTTAATTAAGCACAAGTTAGGTTTTTGGGTTTAATTCAGTGATTGCACTGGCCTTTATATTCTTGGACTCAATTTTTTACAAGGCATTAGAAATCCAACAAATTAGAGGTAACAATCTCACTTTGTTTCTATGTTCCTAAGGAAGAGGCAGTTACATGAAACATGGCTAGAGGAGGAAATAAAATTAGCTAGCCTGTCTTCTATGGTCACCACACCAGCCCCAAACATTTATTTCAGTGTCCCTGGCTTCCCATGTGAGATGACCTAAAAAAGTCCAGGGTAAGGGGCAAGCAGGGTGACAACTTGGGTGCCTCCAATTACAGAATTTATTCTGGATTCATTTTTAAGGCATGACTTTGCAAGTTAATGTTCCATTGTACATTTCATTTTTTACCTTAAAGTCTGGATCAGTTATGTATATCTGGATTTTGGAATATCCATGACACTTCTGATAGCAACAAATAGCATCTGGCACTGGAGGGAACCTGCATTCTTCAACAAATTTCTCTAACAGCATCTAAAGCAAAATAAGCAAATCTGATAGTATCACAACACTGATTTGTCAATAAAAAATGCTTGTGATTCCTCTTGCCATCAAAACATTTTTAGCATAGAAATGAATGTTTTTACCCAGGACAAATTATATGTATACAATTTTTAAAGATTTTCCTTTTAAAAGGAAGCTGATACAAAGATATGTAAACAAAGAGAAATGAACAAAATTCTTGTTTTTAGAATTTCAGTCAGAATCAAAATCTTGTCCTCTGTTATCATCAAAACTGGTTTTGTAATTTATAGTTTTTATAAATCTCCTTTAAGAATCAAGAGGGAAGCTGGGTGTAATGGTGCATGCCTGTAATCCCAGTGATTTAGGAGGCTGGGGCAGGAGGATCACAAGTTCAAGGCTAGTCTTATCATCTTAGGCCCTAAGCAACTTAGCAAGAACCTGTCTCAAGATAATCTACAAAAAAGGGCTGGGAATGGCTCAGTGGTAAAATATCTCTGGGTTCACAGCCCAGAAACCAGGAAAAAAAAGGAAAGAATTAAGAGAAATTGAAAAATTAAGATAAAAATAAGCCTTAGGGCAAGCCTGAAAATCCTATGATTCATCTCTTTCTCAATGTAACTTGATCTAAAATCCTAACACTCACATTCATCTATCTCTGCCACATGTATTTGTTAATACTCTAGAGAATTAGAAGCCCCCAAGAGACTAACACCATGCTTTCAGTACTGGTTTTTTGTTGACAATAACTTGTATATCTCCATCCCAATATGGTATAATGAGAGAAAAATCTAATAATCTCTGTGCTTTATTTTTCTGTAACAGCTTTGTTGATATAAATATAATAAAACTTACATAAGAATACAGTTCAGTGACTTTTAATATATCCAAAATGTTGTACAACCATCACCAATCTAAATTTAGATCATTTTCATCATCCAACAAGGAACTCAATACCATTAGCAGTTCCTCATCTTTTTCCCCTAATGCCCAGACCTAGACAATCTATTTTCTGTCTCTGTATACAGATTTGCCTATTCTGGATATTTCATATATACAGAATCATACAGCATGTGATCTTTGTGTCTGGCTTCTTTTATTTCGTACAGTGTTCGCAAGATTCATGCATGTTGTATCATATATCAGTACTTATTGTTTATCTATTCATCAGTGGATACTTGGGTTGTTCCCCCTTTGGGGCTATTATGAATTGTGCTGCTATAAACATTCATGTACAAGTTTTGGGGAGAACATGTTTTCCTTTTTTTGTACAAATCTAGGAGTGGAACTGCTGTGTCACATGGTAACCCTATGTTTAACTATTTGAGGAACTGCCAATCTTATTGTCCCAAAGCAGCTGCACCATTTTACATTACAACCAGCAAAGTATGAATGTTATAATATTTCCATACCCTTGCCAACACTTAATATCTATGCATATCCTCAGAGTATGAACCAGTATCTCACTGTGTTTTTATTTGCATTTCCTTAATGGTTAACAATATTGTACTAATGGGTTATCACTATATTTTCTTTGCAGATATGTCTATTATATACTTGTATATTCGATTATTTGTCTTTTTACTATTAAGTTGTAAAAGTTGGCCCCTGTACTTTTAAAAGCTTCATACAAAAGCAAGTTCTGGTATATGAGATAAAATTTATTAGTTTTTCTAGAATTGGTAAAGCATCCATATGGCTCCAAAAATGACACTAAATTCATAATTCAATTCATAAACTCAGGTACCATCTCAATAATTATATTAATATAATAAAACAGTAATACTGTACCTTCCTCTAAGTACAACCAGTACAGCATCCTGCTTAATAACACATGCTCTAATGTCAGAATGCCTGAACTCAAGTTCCAGCTCTACTACTTCCTTGATGCTTAACCATGAGCTCATCACTTCACCTATCTAAACTGTAAAATGGAAATGATTTTACAATCAGATAGAAAGAAAGGACACATCATTTTAGTAATGAAGATAAGAAAAGTCTATGACATTATTGACACATTAATTCCACAGCCAGTGACTTCTCTCCTAACTACAGAAGGAAGAAATCACCCACCTAAGGCAGAGTGGTTGGGGAAAGGGTTGGTGAGGATGCAGCCTTTCTTTGGTCTTAAGATGAATGATTTGGACAGACTGGTTGGAACCCAAGAGTAGAGTTCATTTATAAATACTAAGTAAACCTGTACAATCTTAAGAGCTCTAGCAAGATAGAAGGCTAGAAAATGACTGCAAAGGCAGGCTGGGGTGAGTGTTCGCAAACCCTTTGCTTCAGATACCCATGAGTCATCAGGCTAGCCTTTATCCCACTGGCAGGAATCAAGCCTCTGTGTAGCAGGGGAGTGACACATTCAAAGCTACATGGAAGAGTGAGCATGGCAGAAGGACAGAGAATATGTGCTAGGTTTGTGGGGACAGCACAGAGCCAATCAAGGTCAATGAAATAAGAAGGGTGGAGCCCAAGCTGGCTTCAGTAGCTTCAGAAACGAAAGGTACAGGTGTCTTAGTGTAATTTCTGCTTGTGAGGTTGGGCAAAACTATTTAACCCTAATCCTGGGATTTCAAGTTCTTTTACTGAACGTGGATACTGATGAGAAGATAGTATTTAAATAAATTAGTTAAATGTGTTGTCTGCTAAAAATGGCCTAAGAAATATTAACAAATTAAAAACTACCATTCTAAAAAAAAAAAAAAGTTTAATCCTCAAAGATGTTTCACATGGTGTTGGAATCACAATAGGTTAGACAAACACCTAAGTTCCCACTCACTGTAAGCACACTAATTGCTAACGAACTGCAAATGTTCAGGGGTTCAACATGTGGAATTAGACACCAGAGAAGACAGAATGTAGGTAGTAAAAGATAAAAATGGATAGAAACAAAGCCATTCAAAAGAAAACAAATGAGAGAAAGTAAAGAGAGCAACAGGGTATCACTAACTGGAGGCCAACAATTCACTTCAATAACCTTGAAAGGTACTCTATATGAAAGCTTGAGATAAATAACTATTGGGTATAATAACCTTTAGAATCATTAAAAAAAGTCTATTTCCTTAAACTCTTGTTTTAAAAAACAGAGAAGCATTTAATCCACGTGAGAAAGATTTCCTCAAAATTAAAACTAAAAAGGAATTAGCCTAAAGCATTCTTATGGGCTGAATGTGTTTCCACAAGATTTGTTATGTTGGAAATCTAATCCCCAATGGTTTTAGGAGGTAGAACTTTGAGGAGGTGATTAGGTCATAAAGTAAAGACCTTGTACAGGAATTAGTGCCCTTATAAGAAGAGGCCCCAGGAGATGCCCCCATCCTTCTATTATGTGAGGACACAGCAAAAAGTTAGGCATCTACTGTTGGGCACAGTAGTACACCCTGTAATCCTAGCAACTCTGGAGACTAAAGCAGGAGGATCCCAAGTTCAATGTCAGCCTCAGCAACTTAGCAAGACCCTTTCTCAAAAAATAAGAAAGGCAAGGGATCGCACTCAATAGTAAGTCCCTGGGTTCAATTCCCATTATCCAAAAAAAGGTCATCCATTAACCAGGAAAAGAGGCCTCACCAGATATCAAAACTGCTGGCACCACAATATTGGATTCCCCAGCCTACAGAAATGTGAGAATTGAATGTTTGTTGTTTAAAGCTACCCAGTTTATAGTATTTTTGCTACAGTAGTTCCAAAGGACTAAAGTATCCATTCTTTTTTTTTTTTTGGTGCCAGGGATTGAACTCAGGGGTACTTAATCAGTGAGCCACATCCCCAACCCTTTTAAAGTTTTTTAAATTTAGACACAGCATCTCACCAAGTTGATTGCCTTGCTAAATTGCTTAGGCTGGCTTTGAACTTGCAATCCTCCTTCCTCAGCCTTCCAAGATGCTGAGATTACAGGTGTGCATCACCACACCTGACAACAGACATCCATTCTCAACAGGAGTTGAGTATTACCCCAAATACAGTGAAAAAATTAAGTTGTTGGGAGACGAAAAAGCCTAGTTCTTTTTATATATAAAGCACAGATGAACATATTGTATGTAAACAGACAAGCAGTACGTATGGTATTAAAAATTTCAGAGGGAGATTGATTAGGGGGAAAACGTAAAAAAAAAAGAAATAAAGGCTGCTGAGATTAAGGAAAGGGAGATAATAATGAAAACTTTCAAAAACAAGAAACAAAGGTGGCCTAAAAGTGATTAAGGACAGATCAAGAAATGCTATGTGCTTAAGTGTTCCTTTCCATTCTTCTTATTGAAGTTCCAAAATTAAATGTATTAAGTAATGAAAAGACCAAGCATTGATTTCAAATACTCAATGTTTTCTTAACAATAAAAACTGCCATGTTTATGCTGAGTGTTCCCCAAAAGTCCATGTGCAAAGGCTTAGTCGCTAGGGTGGCAATATTAAGAAGTGCTGTAGAATCTTGAAGAAAGTTTGTTAAATCGCTGGAGAAATGCCTTTGAAGAGGAATGTGGGAGCCTGGTCTTGTCTTCTCTCTCTGCTTCCTGGCTCAGGATATGAGGAGTTTGCTCCACCACATTTTCCCTGCCATTGCAATCCACTGCCTTACCAGCACTGAGCCAATACAGGCACCATATCTTCACATCTCCAGAACTATGAGCCATAATATAATTCTCTTTACATCATAGCTAGCGTTTGCCAAATATTTCATTATAGTGATGGAAAGCTGACTTATACAGAAGCATTATAAATTAAAATGAGAACAAGAGCAAATATAAATGAGGCTTGTACAAATTTTAGGGCATAAAGTTTAGGTAATACTATGACAACTCAGCAACAATTTATATAAGAAAAAATACTCACTTGGTGGTGGTAAAAATTCAGGATGACTGTCACAATCATCTACCTTCAAAGCCTCATCTACCACCTGCCCATGAAAATAAAACTAGTGAGACTGTAAAAATAATATAGCCATTTCAGTTATACCAATACTCAGCATTTATACAAAAGAACTAAAGTCAATATACTATAGTGATCATGCATATCCATGTTTGTAGCAGCATAGTTCACAATAGTCAAAACTATGGAACCAGTCTAGGTGGTCATCAATGGATGAACTGATCAAGAAAATGTGATACATACACACAATGGAGTTATACTCAATATAAAGAAGAACAAAATTATGCCATTTGCAGGAAAATGTATGGAACCTGAGCACATCATGTTTAGTTAAAGAAGCCAGACTGAGAAAGTCATGGGTCATATGTTCTCTCACACTTGGGAGCTAGAGAAAAAATAAAGAAAAAAAGAGGACCGGTCTCATGAAAATAGAAGAGAGACCAGCAGAGTAGTGGAGAGGGACCAGGGTGAAGGGAGAGGAAGTACTGGGGAATGAAATGGACCAAATTGTTATATGCATGTATGAGAATGTAACAATGGATTCCACTTGATGTATAATTATAATGTACTGTTAAAAAAAATAAGAATTCAATGGCCGTGTAATAGAATTTGTAGTAGAATATGATAGAATTCACTCAAGCGCTTAAAATATGCATCTAGTTACTAAGTCTAAAAGTATAAGTAAGCATACAAAATGATAACTAGTGACCAGAGATCAAGACAAATGACAAATTCTTGAATGACAATTCTATCTCTGATGCCTAGAACAATGTCTCATGTGGCAGCTATTCGACAATGACTAAACTGAATATTACCACATTATTCCTGTGCTCTTCTCCCTAAATTAATACAGCCTCTTGGAAATTTTGAGGACTTAACGGTATATTAAGAAAGTTCCTTTCAATGCCCATCACCCACCCAATGCCAAAACATCATGATCTTTTCTTTCCTCAAATCTTGAAGAGAAATATAATGTGACTTAGTGATAGCTTCTGAGTGTTGGATGTATATCACAGGTAGAGGAAAACTCAGACACATTTATCTGGGTCACCTGACCTCAGAGGCAGGCTAGAAGCCTTAGTGTGGTGCTCTGAAAAAAACCATCAGACCAAGATTGCTACTGAGCACAGCCATGAAAGGGCAACAGAAGCTGTAGATACACCCTGGCAGAGGTGGGGAAGGAGTGCCTCCTAGGCACACCAGCTTAGCACAAGTTGGCTGGTGAGCTGCTACAGTGCCAGGTCACAAACAGATTACAAATCAGAAAAGGGAGAAAAAGACAAATCCAAAACACAGGGAGGGGCAGAAGTGACTTGGCCAACAGACCCCATTGTCACTCATTCCTGAGACTGGCTGGGTGACCTAAAAGGAGGGTATAAAAATGGACTAAATGGCAAAATTATATCTAGAAAAAAATACTTTTAATACCTGTAAATATAGTCAGGCTTGACAGTACATTCCTATAATCCCAGCAACTCAGGAGGCCAAGGCAGGAGGATTCCAAGTTCAAAGCCACTCTCAGCAACTTAGAAAGGCCCAAAATAAAAAAAAATAAAAAGGCTGGGGATGTGGTTAACTCAGTGGGTAAGCATCTCTGGTTCAATCCCTGGTAAAAAAAAAAAAAAAAAAAAAAAGATATGTAAGTGTGATTTCAGAAGAAATTCTGTGACTTTAAATATATTATTTTTATGTAGTTGTATGAGGTATAATTGGTTGTAGTTATATGAGGAATAATTGCACTACGGATGTGGTTCAGTGGTTAAGCACCCTTGGGTTCATTCCCTGGTACCAAAAACAAAACAAAACAAAATCCAAAACAAGAATAATTTTCTTGATCTCAACAAGTAAGAGTTTATACCACCAAAATAGTTGGTTTCCACTATCACCAACATGTTACTATTAATAGCTGAAATAATTTTAAGTTTTTAACTGAGCTTACCTTTAGATTCTGATTACCACCATTTGCCATCTTGTAGTTA
The DNA here is from genome assembly GCF_052094955.1 of Ictidomys tridecemlineatus. Classification (NCBI taxonomy): domain Eukaryota; kingdom Metazoa; phylum Chordata; class Mammalia; order Rodentia; family Sciuridae; genus Ictidomys; species Ictidomys tridecemlineatus. The sequence goes on from NW_027520990.1 coordinate 453,127, forward strand.
GTATTTTTGAGATCTCTTTCCGTCTCAACAAAGTTAAGTGAAGTACTAAAAGCAGGTGCTGATAAATTCCTAGGTATATAGGCCCTAAAATGGGATAAAAGAAATGACCCCTTTATTCCTACTAATTAATGAGCATTTTTAAAAGTTATCCTTCAAACAAACAGGTTGCAGCAATTATAGCCTTTCTTCCTTGAAAGCAAGGTACCACTGTTTTGAAAAGATCCTCTACCTCTCAGATAAGCCTTTATACATAAGTACTATTTAAAACCAGTTCAAGGCTAGTATTCTGGGTTCTAATATTAAAGTAAATAAATCTTCATGTTTCACATATTAACAGCTTCACTATCCTGTGTGCTTATCAAGGGAGAAAGGCTTAATCTATTTAAATTGCCAAATAAGCAAATGTAGAATCCTGGCTATTTATTTTCTTATAAGCATTCCTAAATCGATTTGTGCTCTTTGAAAAGTATCAAGAGGCTGGGGCAACGTTTCCAGGGCAGAGAGGAAGGGCATGAGGCAAAGGCTGTGTATCAGCTCTCTACTGCCAGGACCCCGTGACCAATTGCTCCCCGTCAAGCACAATAACTTCAAATTAACATTCCACTCCTCTTTTCTCACTAAATTAGGCTACTAATCATCCAAGTGGTTCAATAAAATAAATCTGACAACTCACAGATCACCTGATATTTTGTGTGCAAACACACACACCAAAAAAAAAAGAACCCTCTTATTCTCCCATCCCTAAATTTACTATAGTTGCGCTTAAGTTTTTAAAATGACAAACACAAGTGATTCTTAAGTTCACAGGGCAAAGTAATTCCAAGTAGTAGCTACTGATCTGATATTAACTCACCTGCTTTCATAAAAAGCTTTAATTGGATTCTTATTTGGTGTTCGACCTATAAAAGTCAATCACACACACACACACACACACACAGAGTAATCAATGGATTGGCAAAACAGACTTCAACACATTTTCAAATTTCCTTTAAGCTGAGTTAAGAACATCAAACAACTTTAGAAAGTTGAAAAATAAATCAAAACAATTTTACAATCCTAGATGTCAGTAATTTCAGAATAGTGTCAACAAACTGTTGTACACCATGTCTGACATCCCACTGCATGTGATTACTGACAAGATGACAGTAATATATTGATTTGAATCAGAGACGGTACCTGTCTTCAAGGAGCTCACAATCTAAGAATCTTGTTAACAGCTGGATGACAACATCCGCTAGTTACAAAACTGCTCAGCTCAGCTCGATAGACACTGAATATCCAAAGAAGAAAAAAAAAAAGGAAAGACCTAGATACTCAAAGTGTAAAGAAATTTTTTCAAGCACTGAGAAAGAAAAATGACTAAGTACAGAAAACAAGGTTGAAGAATGGAAATTTACAAGTCCTAGCCTGCACAGCCAATTTCTGATTATAGATGTTCAACATGCTATAGAATTATTTGCAAACTTGGTGCAAACAAATTAAGCAACTCTATTGAAGGGCCCTTTCTTTTAGAAATAACTTAAATGATGAGAAGTTTTACACAATTTCCTTTCAAAAGCATTTATTTTATTCAAAATTTCTGAAAAGAATATTTTTCTATAGAAGAATAAATAATTTAGTTACTGGCTGTTTCAAATAAAAAATACAAATCATGTATAATAACCTAATGGAACATATTACTAACTCTACACAGAAAGATATAGAAAATGTAAGTAACTTGAAGATAACATAACAAAATAAGCACAAATCATCTGAGAACTGATTTATGATCCTCTGTTAATCCAAGAAACCCACCTTTGAAACTTTAAAGAAAACTCAACTGTAACCAAAAGAATCTTAGGTGAAATACCTTGTCGGTCTTCTATTTGTTTTTGTAACTTTACATGCTGCTGAATTAGATCCTTGATTCACTCAGGGTCATTTTTACAGAGTTTTTGAGCTTTTATGTTTGCTTCCAGGGCCCAGTCATATTCCCCCAGCATAGAAAGAGCAGCACAATAATGATAATGATAATGACCCGGTTCCAAAAAGATAAATTTAATTTTTTTTCTCAAAAATATGCTTAAATTAAATAATAGGTAAGGAAAAATATTGTTTGAAAATGAATTAATTAAAATGTTAGATCAGGCCCCTATCATGAAAAATAAATAAAAATGTTAACACCTCAAGAAATAAAACTAATGAATTAGTAGAATGTTATAAATAGGCAAGTGATTTTTAACAATTAACTAGAGATAAATATTTTTGCTTAAGAGATTTTGGTACCCCAGCGAAGTATTTAACTTCTGTTATATTTTACTAATAAAGTACTAAACACAGTATTTTGTGAATAAAAGTAATTCATTATAAGAAACAAACTTTTAAAAAATACTTTAAGGGAATAATATTCACTAAGTCATGACATGCCCTACACTTTGGAAATCAAGATTTTGGAGCTGGAAGGAGCAACCAGCTTGGCCAGCATTCCCAGTGCCTCCAAGAACACAGGCTCAAATAACAGGTGTAGTCAGGCTAACTCTTCTCTCCATCTCTCCCCTTCAATCAGCTTTTATTTTATCTGTAAGTGTAGTTCCTAGCTTTAAGAAAAGGTCCAAAAATCACTGACTTTATTCTCAATTCAAATGGTAAGGTTTTGGCTTCTTGTCTTTGTTTTTTGGTATAGAACCCAAATCCTTACTGACTCCAATATTTGGAAAATCCATTATATCTAATATCTTAGTCTAGAAAGCGAATTTAACTAACCCGGCTCCCAGTTATTCACAAATCAAACTTCCATTTTAGGTACCATGTCTCCTCTAGAGAGACAATCTACCATAAAAAAAACAGGCCAGAACCTGGCCTCAAGTCACAGTTAGAAACAAACTAAAGAACAATGATTTTATGATACCTAGTCCAGATCTCCTTCCTACTTACTACACATTTTTTTAAAGAGAGAGTGAGAGAGTGAGAGAGAGAGAGAGAGAGAGAGAGAATTTTTTTTAATATTTATTTTTTAGTTCTCGGCGGACACAACGTCTTTGTTGGTATGTGGTGCTGAGGATCGAACCCGGGCCGCACACATGCCAGGCGAGCACGCTACCGCTTGAGCCACATCCCCAGCCCCCTTCCTACACATTTTACAAAGAACATTCTAATTAGATGAGAACCCGGGACAAAATCAAAATAAGTGAACCCTTTAAGTGGAAAAATCAAAAATAAGTGAACCTTTTAAAAAGGAGTAGTTTTTTGCTAAAAGAATCACTGGCACGTTTATTCAGAGTCAGTACTGTGTTCTTGTGGACCTACGAATTCTGAAGATTTTATTCTAAAGACTATGCATTTCATTAAACTCTGCTTCCCCTTAGAGGGTAGAAGTCCTGTTTCCTGACACCTGCAGTATAAGAGGACAAAGAGATCTCTCATATATACTAAAAGGTGGAAAATCCTACCACTAGATATTTGTCAACTTTCAAGTTCAGATTACTACATTTAAAAAAATAAAACACAGAATAGAAATAATGTTAGATCATAAAACATACCTGCTAAACTTATAGTGAATACTTTCTTCTTTTCCCCTACTATTCTCACCACCTATTGGATCTTTTTCCCTGGACCCCATGTAACTTCTGCTGGTTGAGAAAGCGGTTTATCCAGCCCCCTGTGCTGAAGCTTAATGAAGCTCAGATTAAAGTATCTCAGTTTCTTGAACCCAATTACCATAAAAATTTTTGTTCTTCTTTGACACTCTCATTCTCTATCATATATGGACATTCCCTACTATCTTTTGGTCTAGCATCCCCTCACCTAGGGGTAAACATTTCCCACTCCTCATAGATATGGCATGGCAGTACTATCAGTTTTAGTGCACCATCCCAACAAGGGATAGCGGCTCTGATTGGTCAGTGGAAACATACCACTTCCCAGGTCACTGTAACTGATCCATGCTGGGACACATGACCCAACTGAAATCAGCCTGAGCCTTAGGCTTATTATATAGAAACTGACAGGGGTTTCTTTTCATTAGAATTAATAGCTATGACGGATATTGGTTTGGGGCTCCTACTACAAAGTCAAAGTTTTTTTTTTTTTAATGTGAATATGATTTACTTTCTATATATATAACTGTAAAGTTTAGAGACGATCAGGGCACATCTAGAGTGGAATGTCCATACACAGCCAAGCAAAGGTCTATACTTGTTCTTTCTTTTTTTTTTTTCATGTATGACATGCTTCTGCTTGTGCACTGGTGTATATATATGGTATGCAGTCACTTTCTGATAAAAATTACTTAATTTAGAAGATAATTGGAGAGGGAAATTGTCAGTTCATCCCTCATATTGAAGGACCATAACTTATTCCCAATGATTAAAACTTTATCCTGTGTATATTATCTAAATAGCGACAGGGTATATTTATTTTTTTATTGAGTGATTTAAAAAAATAATAAATGACAGTGGAATGCATTACAATTCTTATTACACATATATAGCACAATTATTCATATATCTGGTTGTATATAAAGTATGTTGACACCAATTTGTGTCTTCATACATATACTTTAGATAATGATATCTATCACATTCTACCATCCTTGCTAATCCCCTGCCCCTCCCTTGCCCTCCCACTCCTCAGCCATATCTAGAATTCGTCTATTTCCCCCACGTTCCCCTTCCCTACCCCACTATGAATCAGCCTTCTTATATCACAGAAAACATTCAGCATTAGTTTTTTGGGGATTGGCTAACTTCACTTAGCATTATAGCAGCACAATTCACAATAGCTAAACTGTGGAGCCAACCTAGATGCCCTTCAGTGGATGAATGGATAACAAAAATGTGGCAAATATATACAAAACAGAATTTTACTCAGCCATAAAAGAGAATAAAATCATGTGGTTAAAAGTCTTTTTTTAAATGAAGTCACAAGAACCTATACTCAAACTTCCTCTTCTGGCCAAGATGGAGTAACAGAGACCAGATTTACCATCCTGCCTAAAATGATTTTTAAAAACAAAAAAGATATGATTCCCTGGCTTATAAAACACTGGACACTGGGCAAGAAAACTTGAGTGATCCTTGAGAGAAGAGAAACACACAAAGTAAGACTTAAGACTGCTCCAGCGTACTGAGACAAACCCTCAGCCCAGGAAAAAGTCACTACTCAAAGACTGGCAGTCTCTCTCAGCTAAGGAGAGAGAGGTGGGAGGCAGGATTAAGGCAAGCTTGAGTTCATGAAGCAAGGACCATAGAGGGGAGAGCTGCCGAGAGAACTTCAAGGAGTCCTCAATGGGTCTTCAGCTGAGCACTGTCAGAACATGTCTGTGGGAAGAGCTCTCTATCAGGGAAAGAGCTATCAGAAAGGCTAACAGTACAAGAGTCGGACTCATACAGTGCTGCTACACCCACAAACCTGAGTGGAAAATGTCAGAATTCAGGGAGCATTAAGTCCTCAGAAAGTTTTGCCTCAGTAGTGAAGGAAAAAGTTAGCCTTAGGTTAATGACACTATGGCCCCACATAATAGAGCAAAAAACAAGATTATTAAAAACTAACCTACTTGTATGTTATTTCACTGTATTCCAAAATAAAGCTCAAAGGTAATCAGAGTAAACCAAAGATATGCAGCACTAAACAAAGTAACATTCACAATGTTGAATTCCAATAAAAAATGCCAGGTATGCAAAGAAAGGAAATGTGTTCTATAGTGAGAAAAATCAATCAACTGGAAGCCCATAAATGACACAAATGATGGAATTCAGGATATTACAACAGTTGCTATAATCACATTCCATTCATTGTAGAAGCAAGTAAAGACATGAAATATAAGACCCAAATTTAATTTCTATAGATAAAAATTAAAGTATTTAAGATGAAAAACACCTGAATGTTAAGAAAGGCAAATGAAGCATTATAGATGAAAATATCCACGAACTTGAAGATACAGGAAAAAACAACTTTGTAAAATCAAACAGAAAAGAGAAAAAAGAACGAAATATGAAACTGACAAAACAGGGAAACACAGCTGAGAAACAGAAGGACACACACAGCTCTTGCCCAGCCACCACTGAAGCCAACCCCTAGACTTCTCAGGTACAACAGCCTACAGATTCTCTCTACTACCTACACCAAGGACCTGAGTCAGGTTTCTATCGTTCACAAACAAGAATCTAACATACCCTTCAGAACTCCATCTCTTGAGGACTTTAGTGAGTCTATTATTTTGTATCTTGTAAACTACAGCAAAACACAATACGCACATAAACATTTACATATCTCTATTGACTATACCATAAAATTTCTCATTTTTTAAAGCACAATGACTTATCCTCTCTCAAGCCTGAAAGTACGTCTAGAGACAGGTGACCCTCTAGTAGTCTCCCCTATCTGAACCAAAGAAACCAAAAATGGCCCATCCTCATGCAGAAATGGAAAGTACCTGCCTCTATAGCTTATATCTTAGAGCTGTGACCCCATAGACTTGGGCTCATAATTCTCAAACAAAATATTCTTAGAAAAGTAAAGAACGCACCTTGCATGCTCTCCTTTTTTTTTTTTTTTTTGGCATTAGGGGCCTCAGAGGGGTTTAACTACTGAACCACATTCCCAGCCCTTTTTATTTTTAATTTTCAGATTCAGTCTTGCCAATTTGCTCAGGGGCTCACACTAAGTTGCTGAGGCTGGCCTCAAACTTGTGATCCTCCTGCTTCAGCCTCCTGAGTCTCTGAGATCATAAGTGTGTGCCACCATGCCTAGATGCATGCTCTATTTTAGCTTCTGAAGTAAAAATATTCTTCAATGAATATTTCTATCTGGTAAAATAAAAAGGAAAAATAGCTTACATATATAGTTACCGAATTTTGTGAATACTTAACTAGTGGTTGTATGTTTTTAATCTATGCAAATTTTTTGCAATCATATGACATATCATAAAACATCCCAACTTAAAAATTAGTAAATATTTTGTCTGAGAAACAAAACCAGGAATACTCTATGAAAGTCTTCAAAATAATTCAGAAAGCCTTAATATTCTTCCCTAAATTTGATAATAGATTAAAATTTGCAAGAGGTATCTCTGGAAAACCAGTATATAGACTGGGTTTCAGTATTCAGAACATTATCAATTCATTTGTTCTACAAATATTTATAGAGTACCCACAAAATGCAAGGTGTAGTCATCAGCAAAGATACTGTTTCAAGCAAAAGAATGACTCATAATGGAAATACCAACAAATTTATCACCCTCTAATGCAAGCGCCATCCAGTTTCATCCTTCACTTGAAATGACACCTTGAAAAGTCATTTCACATCTGTTGAACTCAATTTCTTGATGCATAAAATTAGACATTTAAAAAATTACTCAAAAACTTAGATGTAGAAGTCCACCTGGAAAAGTTCACCATCTCCAGACCACTAGATACACTCCTAGGCTGCCTAAATTGTAACTTTAGGGGAGGGTAAGAACATCTTTAAAAGGTTCCCAGGCTGAGTCTTCCCTTTTACTTCACAACCTTCTGTACTTTCTCTTTTTTTATCATAGCAAATTAGAATATAAAGAAAAAATATAATTTTAACAACACTAAACAAAATAAAATTAAGTCCTGCAAAGAATTTAATGAAGTCTATCTGCAAAGCAGTAATGGAAGTATGAATGAGAGTAATTCTCTAAGGCCCTACTCACTGTAATTTTTTTTAATTATGTAAAATCAGGAATACAGTATGAAAGACATGTGCCTTTGTGTGTCTTATTTGAATCTTTACTTTGAAAAACTTTTTGAATATTTTTACAAATTGGAAAAATACAGAGAATAATGTAATAAACATCCAGAATTTTGTTTTTATAACATTTATAACATTATAACATTTTGTAATATTTGCTCAGATTCTCTTTTTGTTGTTGTTGTTGGTACTGGGGAGTGCACTCAGGGACACTCAATCACTGAGCCACATCCCAGCCCTATTTTGTATTTTATTTAGAAACAGGATCTCACTGAGTTGCCTAGCACCTCACTTTTGCTGAGGTTGGCTTAGAACTCACGATCCTCCTATCTCAGCCTCCTGAGATGCTGGGATTACAGGTGTGCACCACTGTGCCTGGCCAAATTCTCTTTTAATAAGAGAAAGGCAATGATATCAATATGGCTGCTTTGGAATCTCTTCAATCTCCTTTCCCTCCCTGACTTTCCAAATGCAAACACTATCATGGGTATTGGGCTTTTATTTATTTTTTCATTTCATGTTGTTTTTCAAATCCATAAATATTGATATGCCAGTCAACTACAATCTAATATTCAACTACTCATTTACTAAGTCAACAAATACTACTCCTGAGTGCCTGCTATGAACCAGGCAACTTGTCAGACAGTCCAGATTTAAGAGCAAACCAGAAGAAAAAGCCTTTCCCTGTAAAGCCCACATTACACTGGAAGTCACAATAAACAATATAAATAAATAATGTAACAATATTGAATAGTGTAACAATATTTTCAATAATATGCCAAATGCTAAGAGGAAAAAAGGGAAAGAAGATAGGAAATGTCTCAAAGGAGCAGGGTTTGCATTTTAATAAGATGGCCAGGGAAGGTTTCATTGAGAAAAGGATGTTCTATAAAGAATGAAAGGAAATAAGGGAGCTAGCTATGTTCTAGGGGTAAAGTGTCTGAGGCAGAGGAAAGAGCAAAAACAGAATGAAATGGGCCTGGCCTGATGGGAGCAACAGTGAGGAGCCCAGGGGCCAATTCAGAGAGAGTAGCAGGAATGAGGTTTGAAGAATGAAGGGTGTTCAAGATGGGAACAGATTAAACAGATCAGAGTAATAACTTTGATCAAATAAAAATACCAACTCATCCACTGCTTTATCAATGGAGATTATCTCTTAGTGATAACATTTTTTTAAAAATTTTTGCCTACTAAGAGTTGTTTCAGTGTAATGTCTTTACTGTTTCCACAATTAAATTGCTGAAAACAACTGTGTTGTAAAAGCTGGAGGACAATGGGAAAAGTTTAAGATGCATTTGGACTAATCAAAGAACAAATTAATGTATTTTCTGACTTTAAAAAATATAAAAAATATGAACAACTTTTAGCTCATGAATATTCTTCCAAAATATAACAAGTTATATATATATACACACACATATATATATATATGTATATATATATATATATATATATATAGATATATAGATATAGTATTTATATATGAAGATTACTGTGACATCGTTTATAGCATCAGAAAATTGCTTGTAGCTTCTACAAGTCTATATAAAGGAATGGATTTAATTTTAGCATATCCATTATGTGAAAAAAATTAACTTAAAGTTATGATGCCAATTTATTTACTCTAATAATAGGTATAAAAAGGTAATAAAGTTGAAAAAAAAAACATGTTTGATCCTGGTTTTGAAAAATGCTAATCCAGTAGTAATGATTCATAAGATTATACAGAAAATATTAGCCATAATCAAGAGGATAATTCTTTTTTATTTTACACTGAACTTTATGAACATAAAAAATTGACATCCTATTCCTAAAGTATTGTTAGATGTTTGACAATAAATAGAAATAACACAAAATTAGAGAATGAGTACTAATGCTAAAATTTAAGCTACAACTTTATTACCACCTATGTGAATAATGAAACACATTATTTTTAAGTGTTCCTCATTCTTTGGTCATTTGAAAATGTAAGGCTGTATATGAATATACTTTGAACATGAAATAATATTTATAAAATTACTTTTTTTTTCCAGAATAAAGTCTTAGAACCCTAAATTTTCTTATGCTTCATAAAAGTACTATTGTTGTTCTTACCAGGCCAATAATAATAACACTAATAATAAAATTTTTTTCAAGGCTGAGATTTCCCTTTCATGCTCAGAAGATAAACAGACAATTGGCACCAAATTATAGATTTGGGACAAACAAAACCTTGATCTGTCAGCACAAGTAGAGAAAGTGAAGCTCAAGTGCTACAAAAGGATTTGATAGTACAACAGTTTGTTTGTTTGTTTGTTTTGGTACCAGTGATTGAACTCAGAGGCCCTGGACTACTGAGCCACATCTCAACTCTATTTTGCATTTTTTTAGATATTTTTTAGTTGTTGATGGACCTTTATTTATTATTTATTTATATGTGGTGCTGAGAATAAAACACAGTGCCTCACACATGCTAGGCAAACACTATATTATAAGCCACAACCCCAGCCCTCATATTTTGTATTCTTATTTAGAGATGGTCTCACTGAGTTGCTTAGCACCCTGCTGTTGCTGAGGCTGGCTTTGAACTCATGAGCCTCTAAGCCACTGGGATTACAGTTGTGCACCACCGTGCCTGGCTGATAGCACAACAATTTATTAAAGCAGAAGCATCTTCTGTGAATTTATTGGACAGCTTCTGCTAACACCCTTTCAAGTGCAATCATGGGCTTTCTTTCATTCTAACTGATGACTGATTCCTTTCTCTTCTTCTGTCCAGATAACTTTAAGCTCCTTATCTTTATTGAATCTAACTTAGAAAACAAATGTGTTGTATTCTAACATCAAATATGAAACGCATTTTTGTAATAGAACATTGTTGTCTATTTTATTCTAATTTTACTCTGTTTAAGAGGTAATTTATTAAAGAATAGTCAGAAATCATGTATCTAATGGAAGGTTAGATTTTATTAGCATAATCCCAAAGTAGCATTTATTACTGGGGAAAGTAAGTGGTGTGGGGCTTTCATTTGGGCTTTAAAGTTTGTGTCCACTTGCACTGTAGAATTATTGTAAGAAGTTCCTTGTCACAAAATATAGAACTAATATTATAGCTCTGAATATTGGATATAATACACAGTAACTAGAAACTTTAGATATATTTTATATTTAGATTATTCTTTCACTTTTCCTTTTATATACTAGATGTTGATGATATAAAAAATGATACAATATGATACCAATCTTAAAAGAATTTGCATCATAATGGAGAAGATATCTATTTGTAAAAACTGAGACAAAGCACACTTAATGTTATGATTAAAGCTTTTGAAAAAGTATATGGATATTAGATTAATAAGCTCTCACTTCTATTAGGATGGGAAAGCAATGATGGTGCAGCAGAAATTCTTTGGGGCATGAAAAAAAGAGAATTCAAGGTGAAGCTTAAAGAGCTAGAGGCAATGGAGGCTATGTTGGCAAATGTTAACCATAAATAGAGACAGAGAAGCAATAAAAATCAGAAGAGGTAGGAATTGTGTGAAGCAAAGGAATTATGTGAACAAGTATTAGTGGGGCTGAGTTTGTTCCTACGGGGAATTTGGAAGACTATTTGTGATCATGCTTGGAAGAGCTGGGGGACATATGAATAAATATTGAGTTTATTGTATAAATAATAGAATACTTTCTCACTTTTGTGGGTATGACATGGTTAAATGTTTATTTTAGAAACTAATGCTTGTGAGAGGGGAGAATGGCACACTTGAGAGAGGCTCATGACAGGAAGAGCAACTAGGGGCAGGTCACTGTTCTCTAGGCTAGAGATAAGAGAAAGGAGGGTTGTAAGCACTGGCAATAATGACAAAATGAGAACTTATTTAGAAAGCAGAATAAACAAAACATAAGAGTAAGGATTTGATTTTTATAAGGTTCGTTGTAGCTAAAATCACAAAATTTAGAGATTTAAAATTGCCTATAGTTATGTCTCAATTATGATAAAAACTGCATTAAAATAATTGAATACTTGGTGTGTCGCAGCAACTCATGTGGTGGGAACAGCAGCAGTGGCCAGGCAGCACAGTTTCAGAAGGTTCCCAAAAGCCACTGCCTGCAGCACCTGTGTGAGCCTTGTGCTCTCAGCCAGGAAGCTCCAGAGGAAGGTGAGCTCTGAAGAATGTGAGGCTAAGTAAAAGCCCAAGAGGAGGTCTTCCAGGCTGTCTTCTCCGACTGCTGCTGCCAAGGCGGATGCCAAAACCAGAAAGGTTTTCTTTCATAGTCAGCAAATGGAAATAGTGACGTGAATGAATAACTGTGATATGAGGTAATAAATGCAGTTTTGCAAATATTTCCAAAATAGAACCGACGGGAAGCATCAAGTCATCAAGTTGACTGTATAAAGTGTATCCACAAAAGGGAGATTTTTATAAGGATCCCAAAGAGGAGTTGGATATTTACAGATGGAGCAGAGCGAGACTGAGAGGTCTGTGAAAAGAAAATAGGATTTCAGGAGGTGCATCATCATTTGCCTAACTAGAAATATATTAGACAGTTAAGGGAACTGAAAGATTTTAATTTGATTGAAATGCACATTATATTTCTATATCAAAGGGAAAATAGGCAAAAGAGAAATTAGAGAGTACATTGCTTGCTCCTTTAATAAGCAAAGACAGGAATAACATGGGGACGTTTACATTTTAGAATAATCTCATTGGCTTTATTGCTGACGATGGGATAACAGATGTAAGACCTATGAATGAGGGGTTCAGAGTAGAGCTTACTATATTTTAGCAGAAAGATGATACAAATTTTAATGTCACTATCAGTTACCAGACGATGTTATTTAGAGTCAACAAAATATGATTACATTGAGAGGTAAATTGAGAAGTAAATTGAGAAGCAAAGTTGATATATGTTTGATTTGATATATTTTGACCTGGAATTTATATATTTTAAAAAAAAACTTTTATAATTTACACTAAGTGTGTACTGTGCCTCTATAGATGAAATATTTGAAGGATTTACTAAGTCTGACAATTTTAGTGTTTTAGCCTCCTGATTCATTAATATAAAATATTACATTTTAAGTCAGGGAAGTATTTTGTTTGAATTACTGCTGTCTAAAAAAGATATTTAAATGATTATATCAAACAAGAATTTATTATGTCTGTTTTTATTATTTAATTTTCCCTTTAATGTGTTATGGAAAACAAAAGTTTAGTAATGGAAAATTACATTTATTTTACATAATTTTGGAATAATTTTTAGTTAAGTTATCTAAGGCAAAAAATAAAAAGTAAAGTTTTAGAAAGCCTGATATGTGGTAGGAGGTGGAAAACTAGAGGTGTGCAGAATTTGTGGTTAGAGAGTGAGCCTTCCCATCTCTTCTAGATGCTTCCCTTACTCTTACCATTTCTCCAAATTTGATATTGATACTCTCTTCCCATCTTTTACCGAAGAGGCAATTACATTACTTTCTATGATTGCAGAAAGTGATGATTACATTATATTAGATTCTGACATTAAATTACACACTGGAGAGAAAGCCATGTTCTTCATTTGGTTTTTATTTTCATCACTAAGAAAATACAAAGGCGACGTGCATTCTGTAGTCACAAGTTACTTCAATATTCCTAGTAAAACATAACAGAAACATATATATGTTTTATTTCAGTAAGAACTCCTGAAGGGAGACAATTCTTTGTTGTATACTAGAGCCTTTCCCCCCAAGTTTTGAAAAGCAAAATGTCTCCAGGTATTGTCAACTATCTCCTAGACTATGAATATGGGGTAGAGGCAAAAACTTCTGTGATCAAGATGCAAAAAAACATTAAATGTTTAAAGATATTTCATCTTTTAAATTCTAATAAAATGCCCAAACACAATTCTTTTTTTAATTTAATGTTTAGTTGTAGTTGGACACATAGCTTAATTTTATTTATTTATTTTTATGTGGTGTTTAGGATTGAACGCAGGGCATCGCACATGCTAGGCAAACACTGTATCACTGAGCCACAAGCCCAGCCCCGCCAAATACAATTATTGTCTAAAGTAATACGGAAAGAAAAATCATCACTTTATATGCCTGGAGATCTAATAGATCTACAAGTGGTTTTGTTATATCATATTTATAGAAAAGAGAAGAATGGAAGATAAAGTTTTCCCATTCAGTTTTCTCAATCTGAATGCTCTTGTACTCTAAGCAAGACTTGTTGATTTTCCTCATAATTAAACATAATCTACATTTTGTTACAGCAACACATTCAAGGAGAGAATAAGGTACCAATCATTTACTTGCAGAAAGAAAATTAACAATTTACTTCATGTTGCTTTGAAATAACCATTTAGGTTTTTAAAAAGTACCCAAGGTTTTCACCCACTTTCTCCTTACATTATCGTCATTGAACATAATAGACAGCTAATAAAAATGTGACCTTATGTGGGGGAGATATTATTTTCAATCAATCACTCTTTGGATAAATGTTTTGAGTTATTCAATGGTAACTGAGTCCTTCTGCTCCACTGGCATATATGGGAGACACAATTAGGATTATTGTAATTATCAACTACTTTCTATAAGCAAATAGAAATGATAGCTAAATAATCTTTAAGTGATTAATATTAAATATCACAATTATGAAAAAAGTAACGAATATGAGTTACTTAATATTTTTTTCGAATTCCAACTCACTGTTTTGCCTGGAATTACACTACATTATGTTGAAGTAATTGGTAAACTATACTATTATGAGTGTAAATTTTACAAATATTGAAATTACTGTGTTCTGAATGAAATCACAAACTCTTAAAATGGGATATTTAAAGAGGGGAAAACATTAACTAATACAACTATCTAAATTTTTTTTTTTATACTTTACTGGGCAGTCATAGTCATAGTATTCTTATAAATACTTTTTAAAACATTTTTTTGTAGTTGTAGATGGACAGAATGCATATATTTTATGTTTTTTTTATGTGATGCTCAGGATCAAACCCAGTGCCTCACACATGCTAGGCAAGCATTCTGCCACTAAGCTACAGCCCCAGCCCCAAGGCATTCTTTTTAAGTATCATTAAGTTTATAGATATTTTTTTGGAAGGGATTGAGTATTTGTTCATCTATGATCAACACTTTTAGGCTAATTTTCTGTTTTAACTCAAGTTTTTAAAATCCTGCTTTTATTCACATTAAAAACAAACTGCTTGATATATACTGAATAATTAGATGATGAATTAAGATGCAATTATTCCTATAAGTAGGATGTGGATGCACTGGAGCAAACACCAGCAAGAGTGAGGGCATGCTGATAAACTGTCTCACCTACTTTTATCATGCTGTATCCACTTTAGGGATCCAATTTATGTGGTTAACAAAACTTTCAAGAAATTCATTTCATCCTCACAAAAATTATACAATGGGGAGATCAACTTAATCTTCATTTTACAACTTGGGAAACTGAAGAACAAAAATATCCCATAACTTATATAAAGTGGCATGCCAATAGTGGCACAGCATGGATCTGAACAGTCTTGCTTCAGTAGCAGGATTATAAAGTGGCATGCCAATAGTGGCACAGCATGGATCTGAACAGTCTTGCTTCAGTAGCAGGATTTTTCCAACCTCAATAGACATACAATTCAGTTAGCAATCTTACTCAATTCAGATTTGGACTCAGTACTTCTGGTTAGGGGAAAACAACATACTGAGTTTTAACAATCACACCTGTGATACAGATGTTGCTAGTCTGAAGATCACCCTTTAATTAGCAAAGTTCTAATCTACACTGGACAATAGCGAGAGATATGGCAACCATCAGAAACACAGTTTATCCTCAGAAAATTACTCTTATGTGCAAATTGCCAACATCTGACTTAGAACTTATGCTACTTCTTTTTCTTTCTTTTAAAAAGGGAAGTTAACAAAATTTGCAAGTATTATAATATTTACAAGTATCATTGTAGCTGATTTCAGGTTTTGATAGTCAACATATGATTAATATAAACTTGAAGCTGTAATATCTACCCCCCCATAAGGCCTTCTCCTTAACCAAAAATGATTTACAATTACTCTTGAATATCTTCTTTAACATAGATTCAGTCCAAACCCATTAATATTTAGGAGTACATGTTTGTACCCTCTATACAGGAAAAGAAATTCAAGATTAACTTAGAAATCCAGCACCTTTCTAAACTTTTGCTGTTTACACAAGTGCTGACTGTAAGTGAAAAAGGAAGCACATCCTTTGAAAAATAGAACATAAATGTCAACACATTACTAAACAACTATCGTCCATAACTTTCTGTAAAACAAAGGGATGTTCATAATAATTTCCCTTCCCCCTTACTGGTGAATTGATTTTTATACCCTAATCTAAAATATAGAATGTAAAAAGTATAAACGTAAACCAAAAAAACATATATTATTTCCCTGTGTTTAAAATGCATTGGCCCACAGGCCTTCAATACTTAAAACCTAAAATACCATCAAATCATTAGAAATTAAATATTTATAAACCTTTTTTTACTAAAAGAAAAAGAAGTATTCCTATTGACATATAATCAAACACTTTTAAAGTCCTGCATTTAATTTGACAATGATATCTACCCAAAGGCCATCCTGGATGTGTATATAGACCTAATTATGTAACTAAAGAATAACTTATTAATTAAAACAAAAGATGGGGTTTAAGACAAATCTCCCTAGTACAAGTAAATCTAGTTTTCCTATATCTCATTCAACATTTTCCTGAATGTACCCAGATACAATTAACATTTCTTCCCTGAGGGATAATTAACACTGTCACATACTTTGACAAGTTTATACACACACACACACACACACACACACACACACACACACACACCTTACCAAAAGCCATAATTAAATAATTGTACCTGGAAGTAGCAAGCATAAGGTTTTAAAGGTCTCATGCAATATTAACCCACAAATTATAGATGTACTTATGACTGTGGAATCCCATTTTTAATTACAACATAAATTAACAAATCTAAATAATACAACCACCATAAAGCTAAAATTCTCATTTATGCAGCTATGAGTTAAAAGAAATATAATACCAAAATCTATTGCATTTTCTGGCATGAAAGCAAAAACACAATACAAATTTAGGCTTTTCTATCAAAATTACAAGAAGTAACCTTCTACCCAGAAGAAATCAAAGACACACAAAACATCTGCATTATTTTACATATGAGGTATATGGA
The DNA here is from genome assembly GCF_052094955.1 of Ictidomys tridecemlineatus. NCBI lineage: Eukaryota > Metazoa > Chordata > Mammalia > Rodentia > Sciuridae > Ictidomys > Ictidomys tridecemlineatus. The sequence goes on from NW_027520990.1 coordinate 470,017, forward strand.
AAAAAGTCTCTCCCCAAAGTAGTAAGAAACAACTTCTAATTTCCTAAGAAACTTGTATTTTACATTTGTTTTTTTTCCTGAATCACACAGCCACAAAGAAACTCAGATATTAAAGAACAAGAGAAATTAAAAGATGTCCTTTTCAATAGCCAACAGTCACCAAAGACTGTGACAAAAGAAAATAGATATAAGTATTCCACGATACTGTGCACAAGCCAAGCCCAAAGTTTTACTGCTTCACTAGTTAAATCACTAAATGTTAAGCATTATTTCATGAACTTAAATGAAATCTGGTATATAAAGAGAAAAAATATGCGATAAGTGAAACTTACTTTCTATTTCACAGAAAGATTTTACTCCATCTAAAATAATCCTGTGACCTTGTGGAAACAGTCCTGGGTTAAACACTTAAAGTACATTCCTTTACCAAATGTACCAATACATTACTGCTCTGAAAGCATTCAATATGTCTACTATGTTCTCTAGATGTATATTCATACACTGGTTTAAGCCATTTGCAGAAAATCAACAGAAACCCTTAAAAAAGTTTGACCTGACATGCAACTTTAAGACATGTGAGTTTTAAATTGACAGATCTTTACATCTTTCATAATGGAAATTATCAGAATATACTCTGAAAGTTAAGTGATTCTTCCACAGAACAAATTTAACTTGACCTCCTACATGGTACAGATTTGACACACCATTTAGAAGGCTAAAAGAAATACTGATTTACTTCTTCTCTAAAGCAATACTGTTCAACAAAATTATAATGCAAGTTATACACGTAATTTTGAATTTGCTAATAACTATGCTAAAATGATAAAAATACAATTTTTAAAACACTTACTAAACATGCCAAATATTATTTCAACATGTAATAAATATCTTTAAAATATTTATTCTTTTACAAATTGTACTGAGTTTTCAAAATCCAGTATGCATTTCACACTTACAGCATATCACATTTTCAACTAACCACAACATCCTGGTCCATAGTCAGAATGTGGCTAGTGGCTACACTATTGAGCAGTATACTTTTTAAGTAATACTTTGAGATCTGAAATATCACTCTGTTTATAATTATAATTATATAATAATTATAATTCACATTCATGTCTCCTTTTAAACTGAAATGGCTGCGACTACAAATATAAGCAAAACTGTTAATTCACTGGATAAATCAGGATCAGATCCCCTTTATCTGGGGATCTGGTTAACACAATAAATAGCAAATGGATTATTCCTTATTATGTCTCAAGTAGACTTCAGAGATGGTGCTGATCAACATGAGCAAACACAATTTGTAGCAAAAACACAGGTTAAACACCAAAATATTTTTATATCAAATCATAACACTTCCTTAATTATAGCATCCCTTCCCCTCTCATTCTTGAGCACATACTTCTATGCAATTTATTTATAATATTGCTCTCTAAATTTGATAAATTTTGTCAACCACACAGTCACCATTCAAAAATAAACAGAACACTATATAAGACACAAATAAAAAAATCAATCAGCTACTTTTAATACAATTTGTCAACCAATCTTAAATTCTGAGTTCCACTGAATTTGATTCTTCTCACAATTCCAATTAATTTACTGCTAAGAATTTTCCCAAGTCATTAGGATATTTGCTTAAAATGTAAATAATTCCAACAATGTGTTTTCTAGAAAATAACAACTACAACCATAGCTTAGCACATAAAATTTTTCCTTTAGGCAAGTTACTGAATAAATCAAACAGATACAACTATACTCCTGTTTAATGCTTTTACATTTTGTAACAGCATATTTAAAAATTTCTAAATTTGGAAAATCAATTCAGATTGCACACAAGCACTAACTTTAAATCTTAAAACCTTACAGGTTTCTACAAAATACTTGTGAATAAATATATTCCACAGAAAAACAACAGAAAAATCAACACCACTCAAACAAATCTCAGCAAGAAGCACAAGATCACTATATTCATAAGTACAGAATATATGATACATGCTAATAGTATTTTTCTCCTAATTTAATTCACCTAGGCAATTTTTGTTTAAAGCACTTGCAAAGCTTTAAGGAAGCAAACATAGCTAGCTAGCCTCTTCTGCTGCACATACATACAAGGATAATACATTCATCTCCTGATATTGTTCCACAATTTAGAAATCAAAACAACAAAATTTGTTTCTTACCTGCAGTTAGGAGAGGATTAAGGGTTACTTCAGCTAAATCCTTCTGAATTCCATTAGTGAAATGAGAACAGACAAAAAAGATTTGAGACAGTCTACAGAATAACCAGAAAATCAGAATGCCCTCTACCATCATGCAGGTAAATGCAAGGCTGGTTTTGCCTTCAGTAATGCTAACATGGCTGCTTCCTCTTTGTTCTCAGAGGCATAACCCAAACTCCTTAACAGAAAATTGCAGATTTTTTCTCACTTGCTACTGTAAATAGATAAGTCATTTACACCTGATTTGAGAAAGTCCTCCACTACTACTCAACAAAAGGATATAAAATCTATTTTAAAACTCTTCTTACCAAAGAAATTCTCTTTTCAAGCTTATATGCAAATGAGACAAAACAGAAGGAGAAAAAGCACTAGAATATTTTTGACAATGACTTCAATCCACTTTTACTGTGGTAAAAATTAGAAAGCTATTGCAAGAGTACATTAATAGTTTTGTCAATATTTTATCTGTTTAAAAAAAAAGTTTAAAATTTACAAATACCTTTACCAAAGAAAAACTTCCAAGGACTATTTTCGCAATCTTAACCATTTCTTTTCTCTGATCTTAGGTACAGCACGTAAATTTAAATTTCATACTCTTGGAGGAAAGAGGGCCTTGAGGTAAGGGGAAAAAGAGCATTTCTCTGATTTTCTTGAAATTTAAAATGTTTTCAAAAGTTGTTTAATGTTCTCTCCATAAGATTACAACACACTGAGAAGAATTTTAAATTATTTCAAAGACTGCTGCTATTCAATATAATATTCTCAAGTTCATTAGTGTTTGGTTAATGGTGCAATGACGGTAAAAATGTATAGAAAAATAAGAACATGAATCGCTATAAAATACAATAATAAGTTTTTATATTTTCTTTTTCTTTTAGTTGTGATCAATGAAAAACAACAAAACATCAACATTAGGTAATGCTATAGGTACATTTTATGTTTGATACAAGAGTTCTACTCAATACAACCACTATCACTGATGGAGTCCCATTGATGGATTTTTTTTGCCATCATAGAAAATAAAAGTCAGCAGGAAACAAATAATCTTTCACTTACAACCAACAAAATGTTTTTTCCTGCTGTTGATTTTCACTACTATGTCAAGAACATCCACAAGTTTTAAAGATGTGCAAAGTTTTAACAGCAAAGTGACACCTGAGATTGTTAATGGCTACTTTTCAGTTTTATTTGTTCTCACAAGAACAAGGAGGGATAACTATAACTACAAAAAATTATATCTATTATGCAGGATTTAAAGACTTGTTTGTAAAACTAAGCAAATTTAAAATCTGCTTTCAAAAAAAACCAATTCCTGACATTCAACATTTTTTAGCAAATATAAACTTTTTTGATCATTTCCTTTCATGAAAAGTGACACATTTCTTTTTATGAAGCTGCCACCACAGATGCCTGGACTGACACCCACGTGGACACATGCTAATTTCACTCAAGAGTATAACTCACAAAAGGAAACGAAAGGAAGCATCTAATTGCTTGGAAGACAACCTGACAATGTTACCTTTTAGCACTAGTGGATAACTTAGCAGTGGTTTTGCTAGAGAGTTTGGTGCTCTTCTTCCACTGGGTGGCAGAAGGTTCTTTCTTCATGATCTTCAGGCTCTGGAGCAGCAGGGTCTTGCTGGTCTGAATCTGAACTGCCAGTGCTGGTGCTGGGGCTGTCATCATCATCGGACATTTGCTTATCACTGGCCATCTTCATGAAGTTTTCTAAGTGATAAGTTTTCCAAGTTTTCCAGCAGGAACGAGGCCACTGAACAGAAAAGAGAAAAGGGAAGACAGGTTAATCTAAGAAATCAATTAAGAGCTTTTCCTTATCTTAATATCATTCCCAAATTGTATCTTTATAAAAAGGCTTCAAAAGTGTTCACATTTATTGTAAGAAAATGTTACTGGGGATAGGATGAGTCTTACAATGCCAGCTCTCAGGGACTGTGGAAATAACCCACTCACGTTTTTTTCCATTCCTTGGATAATCTATCAATTGTCTACTTTCTCAGAAGACATGAAAAAGATTTGCTGGGGAACTTAAGGCAAGGAGTATTAACAACATATGACACACTGTAAATAACAGATTTTTATGAAAAATGTTAAAAAGTCACTACAGGTCTAAATATTCACAGACTGACATGGGTCAGAGCTACCAAATTCCCTTTCCAGAGGAAAACATTCCCTGTTATCCGCTCATATGCTTACTTAAGGCGAACATTCCTCTTCTATGCACTTAAAACCTTTAAACACAAACTGGGAAATTTAAAACTCAACTAACAAGCTGTCCTAGCCTTTTCCAGGGCCAGCAGTGAAGATTCATCTGGCCATCACCAATGAAAAAGCAGAATCCAAACTGCACTTTCTGCAAAGCTCCCCATGTCACCAATGTTCCTTGCTCTATCTTTACATCACGGGGGTCATTTTATCCAAAATTAATGAAAAGAAGGGTAAAAGCCCAAGGAAAAACAACAAAGACCCAAGAACTGCAACAAATGTCTGCGCCCTCATAGGCGAGCTGCTGCCGCTGTCGCTACTGCCGCAGAGGACCACACAGCTCTGCAGCCCTTTGTGGGGAAGGCAGCCCACAGATAGCTCGTAGCCCCAGCTGCCAAGTTATAGGAGCATCCAAAAGGCCCCGCAGCTCCCGGACACCGGTAGCTCGGACACCCTGTGACAACGTAGCTGCCACCACCACCGCCAGTGCCCTAACTGCCCACCCCCCAGGACCCCGGCCCCGCCGCCCTACCTTGCCGCCTGAAGGAAGCTGCCGCCGCCCCTACTTCCCCCCAAGCGGACCCCAGCCCCGCTGACTTACCTCGTGGCGGGAAGGAAGCTGCCGCGACCGCCGCCACCACCACAGCCCTAGCTGCCAACAACCCTGCCGGTCCGCTGGAACGAGGCCGCTGAAGGCCCCCACACCAGTGGGCCCCCCAACCCCCGCCAGCCGCCCCCCCAACCCAGCCGGAAACAGGCCGCTGAAGGCCCCCACGCCGGCTGGCAACCCCACCCCCGCCAAACGGCCCCCCCCAACCCCACAGGCCGCCCCCGACCCCCGCCGTTCGGCAGGAACGAGGCCGCTGAAGGCTCCCACGCCGGCCGACCCCCCAACCCCGCCGGCCGGCGGGAAAGAGGCCACTGAAGGCCCCCACGCTGGCCGGCCACCCCAACCCCGCCGAACGGCCCCCCCCAACCCCGCCGGCCGGCCCACCAAACCCCGCCAACCGCCCCCCCCAACCCTGCCGGTGGGCCCCCCCCCAACCCCACCGGCTGGCTGGAACGAGGCCGCTGAAGGCCCCCACGTCGGCCGACCCCCCAACCTCGCCGGCAGCCCCCACCACTCAGCCGGCCAGCCCGAAAGAGGCCGCTGAAGGCCCCCACGCTGGCCGGCCCGCCCAACCCCGCTGGTCCGCCAGAACAAGGCGGCTGAAGGCCCCCCACGCTGGCAGGCCCCTGCAAAGCTGACGGACCGGCCCCCCCACCCCCACCAGCCGCCCCCCCCAACCCCGCCGGCCGCCCCCCCAACCCCGCAGGCCGGCTGGAATGAGGCCCCTGAAGGCCCCCACGCCGGCCAACCCCCCCACCCACGCGGGTCGGCCCCCCCAACCCCGGCGGTCGGCCGGAACGAGGCTGCTAAAGGCCCCCACGCCAGCCGGACCCCCAACCTCGCCGGCTGCCCCCACCACCCAGCCGGTCGGCCGGAACGATGACCGCTGAAGGCCCCCACACCGGCCGGCCCCCCCCCCCACCCCGCAGGCGGGCCCCCCCGAACCCCGCAGGCCGCCCCCCCCAACCCCGCTGGATGCCCCCCCAACCCCGCCGGACGCCCCCCCAACCCCGCCGGACGCCCCCCCAACCCCGCCGGACGCCCCCCCAACCCCGCCGGACGCCCCCCCAACCCCGCCGGCCGGCCGTAATGAGGCCCCTGAAGGCCCACACGCCGGCCAGCCCCCCCACCCCCGCGGACCGGCCCCACCCAACCCCGCTGGTCCGCTGGAATGAGGCCCCTGAAGGCCCCCACGCTGGCCAGCCCCCCCAACCCCGCCGGCCGGCCCCACCCAACCCCGCCGGCGGGCCTCCCCACCCCGCCGGTTGGCCTCTGAAGGCCCCCACGCCGGCTGGCCCCCGCAACGCCGACGGAGAGCCGGAACGAGGCCCCTGAAGGCCCCCATGCCGTCCAGACCCCCACCACCGCGGGCCGGCCCCCCCCAACCCCACCAGCCGCACCCCCACCCCCACCAGCCGGCCCCCCCAACCTCGCCGGCCGCCCCCCCCAACCGCGCCTGCCGCCCCCCCAACCCCGCCGGTCAGCCAGAACGAGGCTGCTGGAGGCTGCTGAAGGCCCTCACGACGGCCGGCCCCCCCCCCCACCAGCCGCCCCCCCCCAACCTCGACGGCAGGCCCGAATGAGGCCCCTGAAGGCCCACACGACGGCCGGCCCGCCCACCACCGCGGGCCAGCCGCCCCGAACCCCGCCGGCCGCCCCCCCAACCCCGACGGTCCACCGGAACGAGGCCGCTGAAGGCCCCCACGCGGGCCGGCCCGCCCACCCCCGCGAGCCGGCCCCGCCCACCCCCGCGAGCCGGCCCCGCCCAACCCCACCAGCCAGCCGGAATGAGGCCCCTGAAGGCCCCCACACCGGCCAGACCCCCCAACCCGACGGCGGGCCCCCCACCCCCGCGGGCCGGCACCACCCAACCCCGCCGGCCAGCCGGAATGAGGCCCCTGAAGGCCCCCACGCCGGCCAGACCCCCCAACACCGCCGGCGGGCCCCCCCCACCCCCGAGGGCCGGCCGCCCCAACCCCGCCGGTCAGCCGGAAGGAGGCCGATAAAGGCCCCCATGCCAGCCGGACCCCTAACCTCGCCGGCTGCCCCCACCACCCAGCCGGTTGGCCGGAACGAGGCCGCTGAAGGCCCCCACACCGGCCAGCCCCCCCAACCTCGCCGGCCACCCTCCCCAACCGCGCCTGCCGGCCCCCCCAACCCCGCCGGTCGGCCGGAACGAGGCTGCTGAAGGCCCTCACGACGGCCGGCCCCCCCACCCACACGAGCCGCCCCCCCCCAACCTCGCCGGACGGCCCGAATGAGGCCCCTGAAGGCCCACACGACGGCCGGCCCGCCCACCACCGCAGGCCAGCCGCCCCCAACCCCGACGACCGCCCCCCAACCCCGCCGGCCGGCCCGAATGAGGCCCCTGAAGGCCCCCACGCCGGCCAGCCCCCCCACCCCAGCGGGCCGGCCCCGCCCAACCCCGCCAGTCCGCTGGAACGAGGCCGCTGAAGGCCCCCACGCCGGCCGGCCCCGCCCACCACCGCCGCCGGCCGGCCCCGCCCACCGCTGCCGGCCTGCCCCGCCCACCGCCGCCGGCCGGCCCCGCCCACCGCCGCCGGCCGGCACCCCCACCCCCACCCCCACCGGCCGCCCCCCCCCCCAAACCCGCCTGCTGGCCCCCCCAACACCGCCGGTTGGCCGGAACGAGGCTGCTGAAGGCCCCCACGTCGGCCAGCCCCGCCCACCCCCGCCGGCCGGCCCCGCCCACCCCCGCCGGCCAGCCGGAATGAGGCCCCTGAAGGCCAACACGCCGGCCGGCCCCCCCACCACCGCGGGCCGCCCCCCCACCCCCACCAGCCGGCCCCTCCAACCTCGCCGGCCGCCCCCCCAAACCCGCCTGCTGGCCCCCCCAACCCCACCGGTCGGCCGGAACGAGGCTGCTGAAGGCCCCCACGCCGGCCGGCCCCCCACCACCGCGGGCGGCCCCCCCACCCCCACCAGCCGGCCCCCCCAACCTCGCCGGCTGGCCCGAATGAGGTCGCTGAAGGCCCCCACGTCGGCCGCCCGCCCACCCCCGCGGGCCAGCCCCCCCCAACCCCGCCGGACAGCCCCCCCAACCCCACCGGTCGGCCGGAAGGAGGCCGCTGAAGGCCCCCACGCCGGCCGGCCCCCCACCACCGCGGGCGGCCCCCCCCACCCCCACCAGCCGCCCCCCCACCCCCACCAGCCGCACCCCCCAACCCCGCCTGCTGGTCCCCCCAACCCCGCCGGTCGGCCGGAAGGAGGCCGCTGAAGGCCCCCACGCCGGCCGGCCCCCCACCACCGCGGGCGGCCCCCCCCACCCCCACCAGCCGGCCCCCCCAACCTCGCCGGCCGCACCCCCCAACCACGCCTGCCGGTCCCCACAACCCCGCCCGTCGGCCGGAACGAGGCTGGTGAAGGCCCTCATGCCGACCGGCCCCCGCAACGCCGACGGACCGGCCCCCCCACCCCGCCAGCCGCCCCCGCAACCTCGCCAGCCGGCCCGAATGAGGCCGCTGAAGGCCCCCACGCCGGCGGCCCGCCCACCACCGCGGGCCGGCCCCCCCCAACCCCGCCAGCCGGCCCCCCCCAACCCCGCCAGCCGGCCCCCCCCAACCCCGCCAGCCGGCCCCCCTCAATCCCGCCTGCCGCCCCCAACCCCGCCGGCCTCCCCCCCAACCCCGCCGGCCGCCCCCCCAACCCCTCCGGTCCGCCGGAATGAAGCTCCTGAAGGCCCCCACGCCGGCCGGCCCCCCCACCCGGCCCCCCCAACCCCGCCGGCCGCCCCCCCCATCCCCGCGGGCCGCCCCCCCCAGCCCCGCCGGTCCGCCGAAACTAGGCCGCTGAAGGGCCCCACGCCGGCCGGCCCCCCCACCACCGCTGGCCGGCCCCCCCCCAACTTCGCCAGCCGGCCCCCCCAACCCCGCCTGCCGGACCCCCAACCCCGCCGGCCGGCCTGAACGAGGCTGCTGAAGCCCCCCACGCCGGGCGGCCCCCGCAACGACAACGGACCGGCCCCTCCACCCCTACCAGCCGCCCCCCCCAACCCCGCCGGCCGGCCACCCCCAAACACGCCGGTGGGCCGGAACGAGGCCGCTGAAGGCACCCACGCCGGCCGGCCTCCCCAACCTCGCCGGCAGCCCCCACCACTCAGCCGGCTGGCCTGAAAGAGGACGCTGAAGGCCCCCATGCTGGCTGGCCCGCCCACCCCCGCGAGCCGGCCCCGCCCAACTCCGATGGTCCGCCGGAATGAGGCCGCTGAAGGCCCCCACGCCGGCCGGCCCCCCGACCACTGCAGGTCAGCCCCCCCCAACCCCGCCGGCCGCCTCCCCAACCCCGCTGGTCGGCCGGAACGAGGCTGCTGAAGGCCCCCACGCTGGCAGGCCCCTGCAACGTGGACGGACCGGCCCTACCACCCCGACCAGCCGACCCCCAACCCCGACGGCTGGCCCGAAAGAGGCCGCTGAAGGCCCCCACGCCGGCTGGACCCCCCCACCCCCCGCGGGCCGGCCCCCCAAACCCCGCCGGTCGGCCTGAAGAAGGCCGCTGAAGGCCCTCACACCGGCCGGCTCCCTCAACCCCGCTGTCCGGCCCCCCCAAACCCGCCGTCCGGCCTGAACGAGGCCGCTGAAGGCCCCCACGCCGGCCGGCCCCCGACCACCGCCGGCGGCCCCCCACAACCCCGCCGGCCGCCCCCCAAACCCCGCTGGTTGGCCGGAATGAGGCCGCTGAAGGCCCCCACGCCGGCAGGCCCCTGCAACGCCGACGGACCGGCCCCCCCACCCCCAGCAGCCGCCCCCACCAACCCCGCCGGCCGGCCCGAATAAGGCCGCTGAAGACCCCCACGCCGGCCGGCCCCCCCCAACCCCACCGGCTGGCCCCCCCCAACCCCGCCTGCCGGCCGCCCAACCCCGCCGGCCGGCCATAATGAGGCCCCTGAAGGCCCCCACGCTGGCCAGCCCCCCCACCACTGCGGGCCGGCCCCCCCCAACCCCGCCGGCTGGCCGGAATGAGGCCCCTGAAGGCCCCCACGCCGGCCAGCCCCCCCACCACTGCGGGCCGGCCCCCCCAACCCCGCCGGCCGGCCAGAATGAGGCCCCTGAAGGCCCCCACGCCGGCCGGAAGCCCAACCTCGCCGGCTGCCCCGACTACCCAGCCGGTCGGCCAGAACGAGGCCGCTGAAGGCCCCCACACCGGCCGCCCCCCCCAACCCCGCCGGCCGCCCCCCCCAACTCCGCCGGTCCGCCGGAACGGCAGCTGAAGGCCCCCACGCCGGCCAGCCCCCCCACCACCGTGGACCGGCCCCACCCAACCCCGCCGGTCCGCCGTAATGAGGCCCCTGAAGGCCCCCACGCCGGCCAGTCTGAATGAGGCCACTGAAGGCCCTCACGTCGGCCGTCCCGCCCACCACCGCGGGCCGGCCCCGCCCACCCCCGCCGGCGGGCCCCCCCCAACCCCACGGGCCGGCCCCCCAACCTCGCCGGCTGCCCCCACCAACCCCGCCGGTCGGCTGGAACGAGGCTGCTGAAGGCCCCCACGCCGGCCGGACCCCCACCACCGCGGGCCGGCCCCCCCCAACCCCACCAGCCGTCCCCCCAACCTCGCCGGCCGGCCCGAATGACGCCGCTGAAGGCCCCCACTTCAGCCGGCCCGCCCACCACCGCGGGCCAGCCCCCCCAACCCCGCCGGACAGCCCCCCCCAACCCGGCCAACCGCCCCCCCAACCCCGCCGGCAGGCCGGAATGAGGCCCCTGAAGGCCCCCACGCCGGCCAGCACCCCCAACCCCGCCGGCCGGCCCCCCACCCCCGCGGGCCGGCCCCCCCACCCCCACCAGCCACCCCCCCACCCCCACCAGCCGGCCCCCCCCACCTCGCCGGCCGCCCCCCACACCCCGCCTGCCGGTCCCCCGAACCCCGCCTGCCGGTCCCCCCAACCCCGCCTGCCGGTCCCCCCAACCCCGCCGGTCGGCCGGAACGAGGCTGCTGAAGGCCCTCACGCCGACCGGCCCCCGCAACGCCGACGGACCGGCCCCCCCACCCCCACCAGCCACCCCCCCACCCCCACCAGCCGGCCCCCCACCCCCACCAGCCGGCCCCCCCCACCTCGCCGGCCGCCCCCCACACCCCGCCTGCCGGTCCCCCGAACCCCGCCTGCCGGTCCCCCCAACCCCGCCTGCCGGTCCCCCCAACCCCGCCTGCCGGTCCCCCCAACCCCGCCGGTCGGCCGGAACGAGGCTGCTGAAGGCCCTCACGCCGACCGGCCCCCGCAACGCCGACGGACCGGCCCCCCCAACCCCACCAGCCGCCCCCCGTAACTTCGCCAGCCGGCCTGAATGAGGCCCCTGAAGGCCCCCACGCCGGCCGGCCCCCCCACCCCCGCCCAACCCCGCCGGTCCGCCGGAACGAGGCCGCTGAAGGCCCCCATGCCGGCCGGCCCCCCCAAAACCGTGAGCCGGCCCCCCTCAACCCCGCCGGACGACCCCACCCAACCCCGCCGGCCAGCCAGAATTAGGCCCCTGAAGGCCCCCACGCCAGCCAGCCCCCCCAACCTCGCCGGCCGCCCCCACCACCCAGCAGGCCGGGCCGAAACAGGCCGCTGAAGGCCCCCACGCTGGCCGGCCCGCCCACCACCGCGGGCTGACCCTGGCAGTCAGCCCCGGCGTTCGGCCGGAACGAGGCCGCTGAAGGCCCCCACGCCGGCCGGACCCCCAACCTCGCCGGCTGCCCCCACCACCCAGCCAGTCGGCCAGAACGAGGCCGTTGAAGGCCCCCCAACCCCCCCCGGCCGGCCCCCCCCAACCCTGCCGGCCGGCCGGAACGAGGCCCCTGAAGGCCCCCACGCCGGCCGGCCCCCCCCACCACCGCAGGCTGGCCCCCCCCACCCCCACCAGCCGCCCGCCCACCCCCACCAGCTGGCCCCCCCAACCTCGCCGGCCGCCCCCCCCAACCCCGCCTGCCGGCCCCCCCAACCCCGCCGGTCGGCCGGAACGAGGCTGCTGAAAGCCCCCATGCCGGCCGGCCCCGCAACGCCGACGGACCGCACCCCACCCCCACCAGCCGGCCCCCCCAACCCCGCCGGCCGCCCCCCCCATCCCCGCCGGCCGGCCGGAACGAGGCTGCTGAAGGCCCCCACGCCGGCCGGCCCCCGCAACGCCGACTGACCGGCCCCCCCACCCCTACCAGCCGCCCCCCCCAACCCCGCCGGCCGGCCCCCCCAACCCCGCTGGTCGGCCGGAACGAGGCCGCTGAAGGCCCCCACGCCGGCCGGCCTCCCCAACCTCGCCGGCAGCCCCCACCACTCAGCCGGCTGGCCTGAAAGAGGACGCTGAAGGCCCCCACGCTGGCCGGCCCGCCCACCCCCGCGGGCCGGCCCCGCCCAACTCCGCTGGTCCAGCTGAACGAGGCCGCTGAAGGCCCCCACGCCGGCCTGCCCCCCCAACCCCGCCAGCCGGCCCCCCCCAACCCCGCGGGCCGCCCCCCCAACCCCGCTGGTCGGCCGGAACGAGGCTGCTGAAGGCCCCCACGCCGGCAGGCCCCTGCAACGCCGACAGACCTGCCCTACCACCCCCACCAGCCGCCCCCCCCATCCCCGCCGGCTGGCCCGAAAGAGGCCGCTGAAGGCCCCCACCCCCCGCGGGCTGGCCCCCCAACCGCGCCGGCCGGCCCCCCCAACCCCGCCGATCGGCCTGAAGACGGCCGCTGAAGGCCCTCACACCGGCAGGCTCCCCCAACCCCGCTGTCCGGCTCCCCCAAACCCGCCTTCCGGCCAAAACGAGGCCGCTGAAGGCCCCCACGCAGACTAGCCCCCCCAACCCCGCCGGCTGGCCGGAACGAGGCCGCTGAAGGCCCCTACGCCGGCTGGCCCTCCCACCCCTGCTGGCCGGACCCCCAACCCCGCCGGCCAGCCATTCCACGCCGGCCGGAAGGAGGCTGCTGAGTTCCCCAACGCAGGCCCCCACGCCACTGCGGCTGCTGGCCGCCTTACCTTGGGGCAAGAAGGAAGCAGCCGCTGCCACTCAGGGTGACGCCCACGGGAGCCCAGACCCGCTGCCTTACTTCAAGGCGGGAGGGAAGTTGCTGCTGTGTCACCCATGCAGACCCCAGCCTCCTGCCTTTCCTCACTGCCTGAAGGAAGCCGTTGCCGCTGCCCCCTCCACTGCCCCCACGTGGACTTGGAAGCTGCTGCTGCCACGCCCGGCTACCCCCCACGCAGACCTCAGCCCTGACCCTTACCGCAGGGCCAGAATGAAGCTGCAGCCTCCGCCCTGGCTGACGACCACCATACCCAAACCCTGCCAACTTACCTCCCTGTGGGAAAGAAGGTTCCGCTGCCACCGCCCTGGATGACCACCAAGCGGACCCCAGGCTCCTCCCCCGCCCCTTACCTCCTGGCGGGAGCTAAACTGCCCTGCTGTGGCACCGCCGGCCCCCCCCCTGCAACGGCTGCCCTCCATGCTGATTCCAGCCTCACTACCTTACCTCACTGCTTGAAGGAGGCTGCGGCTGTTGCCCAGGCTGCTCCTCAGGGAGACCTCACTTGCCACGTGAACTATGCTGCTCCAGCTGCCCTCTAAGTGTACCCCAGCCCTGCTTCCTTACCTCACCTCGAGAGTAGTTTTGCTTGTTTGTGTATAACTACTCCACAATAGACTTTTGTTATTTAAGAGGGCTATAGGAAATCTTTGCCTGCTCTTATATTTAGGAATACAATGACAAGGAAAGTGTGAGTTTCTGCATGGGTGCACTCATAGCTATGTGAATTGAGTGCTTAACCCACCACATTCATTCACTGACTGCAGAACCATGCCCTGTGCTCCTGACAGAAAATATGTGCAATATGTATCTCAGCAAAGCTAAAACCATCACCCATCACAGACTACCCCAACTTCTGAGAAAGTGTGGGAATCAGTAATCTTTATATTCTAAGGGTCTCCCTATCATATGTAACATATAAATATATATGTGATATCATCAATTCTAACATGTGCCTTTTATCATCTCTAAAATCAAAATGTACCATCCAATAAATGATGTTTTCAATCACTCTTAGGCAGCAATTGTGATGCAATTACATTGCTTGGGACTGCATGAACTTGTCCATTGCTCTTTATATTGTGATGCACGATAAAAATCCAAGAACAAATAAGTTTAAGAAAATTATTTCAATAAACATAAAATAAAAATTCTAAGTAACAAAAAATATTATTACAGTTTAATTGGTAATGATTTTTCACTTATAATGGCACATAAAATGTTGCATCTTTGAATTAACTCTTTAACTTGATATTATAATTTATGCCATTGTTTAGCTGACAACAATTTTTCTTAGAGGCAAAATAATGATTATATTATAATCAAACTTTCAATTTAATGTCATGGCAAAAGCACATACTAATTTTTAAGACTAGTCATTTATCAATTTGTTGACTATGTTAAAGAACTCAGAATTATTGATAGAGTTAAATGCATTTATCTATTAAGCTAGGCAGTAGACATTACAAAATGTTTACACTAGATCTGGAAAGATGATTATAGCTAATAGTTCTTAAGCACTTACCATATGTCAAGCACTATTCTCAGTTCTGTACGTGTCCTAGGACTTAATCCTTTTGCAGCACTATAGGGTTAATATTATAACTATCCCCATTCATTTCATATATTAAGAAACCGAGGCACGAGAGGCCAAAAAATTATCCAAAAGATACATAATAAGTGTGGAGACAGGATGTACGTTAAGATTGTCTGACTGCAGAAACTGATCCACTTAGACATTATAGTCACAAATGTTTGTCCCTGCCCTTAAGCAACTAAGTCTAACAGAAGAAAAAATATACCAATTAAGTTTAAGGGTAATGTCATAAAGGAGTTAGATATAAAGTTCAAGAGATGTGCAGGAGAAGGATCATGTAAGTTCGTTTGTCATGACATATTTGTGTATCGTTATCTAATAAATGTCTGTCTTATTAATAAATCTATAAGCTCATCAAGAGGCAGGGACTTTGTTGGCTGGTTGTTTGATCAGCTGTTGACCTACTGCATAGCACTTACTTGTTTTCATTTTTGCCTCAGGGAGTAAGAAAGGCTAAAGAGAAGCAATATTTGAGTAGACACTCAATGAATATGCTGTATGATTTTTGTAAATTTAACAATATGTTTCAAACCCGTACAGTAAGCAACATGTTGGCTCTGCAATTCCAATGCTCATAATTTATCCTAGAAACTATATGTAGTGCTGAGAATCGAACCTAGTGCCTCACACATGCTAGGCAAATGCTTTACCACTGAGCTACAACAAAAGCCCCCTCATTCTAAGGAAATAATAAAAATTAAGGCACTTTGTCCCAGTTGCTATTAAGGCTAGGTTTGTTAATGTAGTAGTACCTTTTCCCATGAATAGATAGATGTCTGAGAGTTTGAGAAAGAAGGCTGACTCAAATAGCTTTTGAATTAGCTTCATATTTTAGTGTACATGTTATATCTGTTCTTCTAATAATTCCATAGATAATGGAGATTAATTAAGCTGCCAAATATATTAGGCATTTCATGCACTAAAAAATAAAGCCAAACCATTATCTCATTATAACTCTGCTCCTAAAATTATCCTATTTGTTTATGGAATTCTGTAACAAATATATGTTGAATCATTGCACTGGAAAAATCTCATAGTACTAGTGACTTGGGGAAAGGGATTGGGAGTATGCAATAATAAGGTTTGAATTTTATAACTTGCCATCTTAGGCAATAAACCTAGCCAAGTTTCTTAAAAGACAATTTGAGACACTAATAAAACTTCTGCCAAAATAATCTTTTGCAGAGCCAAAATAACTATAGGTATGATAAACTGGCCCTAATACATGAACTTATGAAAAAAACAGACTATCTGTAATTCTGATATTGCTGTTTTCTTGAAAAGTATGCATGGGAGAAAGCAATATTTTGTATAGCAAGTTGCAGAAATGCAGACAGGCTTCCAAATGATAATAATTTCTATTCATATAAAATTGTATAATTTCTAAAGATTCTTCACAAGAAAATTCTTTATTTGGTTTCTATGGTTATTTAAAGAAGTCACTTCACTTTTTGGTAATGTTATTTCTTTTTTTCTTTTCTTTTTCTTTTTTTCTTTTTTTTCAATGCTGGAGACCCAATTCCAGGGCCTCATGCATGCTAGGTAAGTGCTGTACCACTGATGCACATCACAAGCCTGATAATACTCTTTCTTAAATAAATTTTTTTATAGCTCCAACAGTGTGATAATAAGGTAATTTGAGAGAGAATTCATGATTGGTTGATGAGAAATGATCACCATGCTGTCAGGAAATATAAGGTAAGTCACAATGTTTATATCTGAAATTTTCATTGTTTCTAATTAGCGTATTTATCTCTGCTTCAGATTCTACATCATTATCCTTCAAGACTCCACTTTACATATATTCTTATTGTTATATCCTCTAAATAGACAATTGGAAACCACAATAGTAAACACTGCATAAGAGGAAAATTTGACCTCTTAAAAGGAAAGAGTTGTCTACTGAGACTTGATGTGAACAAATGAATATTCATTCAGATAAACATCTGTTACTTCTACAAGCCATTGCAGTAAATCAGTTTTAAGAGGCTGTACAGAGATGAATATCATATCATCCTCCCTTACCCCAAATCAATCTCTTACAATGGAATCTCTTTGTTTGGATTTCATATAACACATACTACATTAAAATACACTGTAGTTATTTAGCTCAGGCAACACAATGCCTGTGCATATGCTTCTGAAATCAGTCCCTAATGGCTGTTTGTAATTATTTGGTATTTGCAACACACAACTTAAGTGAGTTTATTAAGTTTTATGGTTGTTAATGCTGCAATGTTGAGATTTGCAGTGTCTTTTTAGTAAGCAAGTACATGTTCTTGTAGCAAATTGAATACCTGTGCACACACATATACATGTATATATATGCAAACACACACACACACAAACACACTCTCACACACACACATATATACAAGAGGAAAGAGTTGCTTTGCTAGACTGATTACATCATATTTAGTTATTAATTCAAACATTATTTATATCGGACTAGGCACGGATTGCCAGGTGATGCTTGGAATTTTCCTCAAACAACAACCATGACTATTATTTGAATATGCTAACATAGTTAATGTACAAATATAATTTCTTAGTATCTTATGTTCTTTACAGGATTTAAGAAATTTCATAATTCTACAAACTATTCTTCAACCTACATTATGGATGTTTTGTGAGATAGGTAGATAGAGTAAGACATTAGCCTTTGGAGATTAAGTTCAACCTTTATCCTTTCATGCCTTCTCAGACTTCAAGTAATGCAGAGGAAATTTCCATGCCTCTAATGATTTCTTGGTCTTTCTGGCAACCAGCTCCCATCTTGTAGGCATGTAGAGGTAGCATTCAGTCACCAGTCCTTACGAGCATAGAGAAGGCACTTAGACCACTGGAGATTTCAAAAATTGTAGGAGCAATGTGTCAAGAACCAGGTACAAATACCAAATATTTAATTTTTATTGTACCACAGAAAGACATTGCTAGCATTTTTTAAAGATTTGCTGCCTACCATACATTTTTTGTCCCTGATTTCCTTTTATACTGTCTTCTTTAATATTTTATTGATTTTTTATAGAGATATGTTTTGATTTCTCTTTCTTTTCCATATATTTAATGTGATTTCACTCAGTCTTACTTAAAATTTTGTATAGTTACAACAGTCTTCTTCAAACTAATAAAAACTAAATTGCATATAAAAACCATATTATTAATCTTTTCCATGGACTTTATATTATTAACATCACAATTTATATCATTTTGTTTTGTGTAGCCAAGAACATATCTTATACTATTGTTTTAAGACTTATGTCTTTAACTTTTATACTAGAATTTAACAGCAATTGCCACAGTACTGTTACAATGATATATTATTCTGCATTTATCTATGCATTTACCTTCAATAGAAAGTTTTATACTTACCTATGCATTGATGGTGCTATTTAGCTTTGGTTTGTTTTAACTTGAAGAAATCTGTTTAACATTTCTTGTAAGACTGGTCTTGTAATGATAGACTTCTTCAGCTTTGTTTTTGAATATATGTCTTCTTCAACTTTAAAGGACAATTTTGTCAGATATTACATTCTTGGTTGTTGCTTTTTACCTTTCTGCATTTTGAAAATGTTCCACTGCCCTTTTGTCTGCAAAGTTTCTGCTGAGACAGCCATTGACTACCTCGGGGAAAATTCCCTGTATGTGATATGTCATTTTTCACTGGCTGCTCTCACAGTTTTCTTTGTGTCTGACTTTTCACATTTCAATTATAATTTCTCTCAATGTGGAATTCTTTGGGTTCATCTTATTTAGACTTATTTGGATTTTATAAGTCTAGTTGTTCCTTTTTTTAAAATTTCAAGTTTTTTCCCCATTATTTATTTGAGTAAGTTTTTGGGTCTGTCTTTTCCTTCTTGGACATTCATTATATATATTGGTCTACTCAATGGTGTATTCACCAAACTTCCTTCATTCTTTTTCACGTTTTTTCTTTTTATCCAATTAACTGGGTAATTTCAAATGACCTGTCTTCAAATTCAGTGATTCTACAGCTTGATCTAGTATGATGTTTTGATGCAGACTGAATTTCTTTGGTGAATTTTTCAATGCAGTTACTCTTTTCTTTCAGGTCTAGACTTCTTTTAGCTCACATGTACCTTTGCTAAAATTTTCATTTTCTTTATTTATTTTTTTCCAAGTTAATTTTGAATACTTTGCCAGGTAATTCATATATTATGTGTCAGTAAAATTGGGGTCTTGAAGTTTCATCTTGTTCTTTTTGGAGAGGCATGTGTTCTTATTTGTTCATTTTCCTTGTCTCTTAGAGTTAATACCTGCACATTAGAAAAAGCAACCATCTTTTCCAGTCTTCATAAATAGGAGTTTTATAGAACAAGACTCTCAGTAGGAAGCCCTGCCAGGGACCTTTCAAACTCTCTGTGTATGTGTCTTTGCTGGATTTGGTTGTGTAAATTCCCAGTTAGGGAAGTTCTTTTTATATTTGTTTGCATTTATTTATTTCTTTCCTTCATGAATTCACAATCTTCTGCTGCTTCTGGATTCTGTCTGTGGTATCACTGGTTTTCTGGTGCAGCAGCACACCTGGACTCTTTTGAGGTCTCAGTAGCACACAGACATCTAGATTGTACCAGATCTCATTCATGCTCTGAAAACAGTGAGACTGAAGCCAATTCTGAATGTTTGGAATATTTTTTCTTTCTTCTCTCTTCATTGCAGAAATGAGCCAGGCTCTGAGATTCTCATTGATTATTTTGTGCTGAGCCAGGAGAGGGCAGAAGATGACTGCATAGTAGTCCAAACTTTGCCTTTATTCTCAGTTTCCCTTGTATATCTAGAATATGCCTGCTCTCACCAGTGCTCTTAGACAGATGAGATAAAGTCAGTCCCTCAGACAGTCTCTGAAAATGCTGAAACATTGCATGCTTGATCCAGCTATTCCCTTGCAGGGAAAAACTGAGATTTGGTGATTTCTTTACCCACTTTATTGAACAACAAAGACAGGATATGTATAATAAGTACTTACTTGATAGTCCAAACTGCCACCTTTCCCCCCAGTGTGTCAGGTATCTGGGGGATACCATCAGTGCTTTAAGGTAAACAAGACAGAAGCGAGTCTCTATGGCAGCCCCTGAAAAAGTTGGAAACTTATACATACAGTCTAATCCTTTTCCTCCTCGGGAACTGGAATTTGGTGGTTTCCATCTGCTTACTTTTCAGTTCTACGAAGTTGAGGGACTGTGGCAGGTGCATACTTGCTAGTCTAAACAACTATCTTTGTTCTCAGTGTCTGCTACATGTCCACAGCATGCCAGCTTCTCACTTGCTTCAAGATATGTGAGAAGGAATCAGACTCTTGGGTAGAATTCAGTCCCTGGAAAATTTAGAATGTTGGACACGCAGTCCATCTCTTTCCCTCCAATGAGGAACCTGGGATTTGGGGGTTTCAGCAGTGAACTCTGCACTGAGCCTTGGGAAGGGCTACAGAGCATACTTGCTTAATAAATATCCTCCACATTTTTCTTTTTGTTCTCAGGGACTCTCACCCAGGGTCACTTTCTGTTAGGACTCACATTCATGCAAGAAGTGAAGTACCCAAGGGTTACCCTTGGGTAGCCCTCAGGAAAGTCAGAAAATTGGATTTGGATGTATAGTTCAGACACACCCTTCCCTCCTCAGGAAGAAGCTGGTGCTGCAATTTCCTAGTGATACTCTGACACTGTGCTGGGAAGGACTTATGTTGTTAGGGTTTTATGGGTTTTGCTACCAGTTTCAATGTGGCTAGTTTTGTGCTGCTCATAAAATAGGGTTCTTCATTTTTCACAAAGGAACTTGATCTGTGTTTCTTTGAATCTGTGTGTCCAAGAGGGAAGGAAAAGCCAAAGCTTCTCATACCATTTGTCTGAAGTCACCTCCCAATTTTTCTTTCTGCTTGGATTTCTTTGCTTTCCTTCTGCCTTCTCCATGCAGAGCTGTGTTTCCTCCCAACACTGACATGTTATTGGACTAGTTTGTCTAGCTTATTGCATCCAGCATTATCAAATCTCATGTAGATCTGTCACAGGCTCATATTCATGTACATGTTTATAAATACTCATCTATCTGAATTTGGCAGTATTTACAAATACACTTTTCTGCATTTTCTGACTCAATAACACATTGTGGGAATTTTTTTGAGTTATCAAGTATGGTTCTATTGTCTAGTGGCTATGTAACATTCCATTATGAAAGTGTACAAATATTTTCTTCTCTTTTCTACTGAAGGTAATTACCTTATCTCTACTTTTCCCCAGTACAAACATTTGCATAGGTGTTTGCAGATACTGAGGCTTTTATTTTGATGGGAATTTTCAGGAGTGGAATTTCTTAGCCAAAAGGTTTTTCACCACTCCACTTTCCTAATATCCTCCTTTACTGTATTTGCAGGGAAATGTGTTATTCTTTTGTTCACATCCTCAAATCCTGTGACCTCCTGAGCTCCAGGAGTTATTTGGCTGAACACCTCTAGAGAGGATTCAGTGGCCATCAGTTTCTAATTTCAAACGTGGAACAGAGATGGGCTGTTGCTGAAAAGTCAGTTTCTACATTGGGCAGGGGCTCTTGTCCTTGTTCTTACTGATGGAAAACTCAAGCTGAGCCTGTGCCCGCCTGGTCATCCAGTTAGAGCCATCTGAGCAGGTGAGAAATCACAGGTGCCTTTGTATACTCATCAGTGTCCTTACTCATAAGTCTAAAAGCAGTCATCTTTGAAATAAATAAAAAAATGAATCAATGAGATATTTATAATACTAGTAGAAGTAACTATAGATTCTGTTCCTTTTTAAATAAGAAGTTCTAGGTTGCTTATGGTGAGTCAGCATGCATAAGTCTGTCTACATGAAAGTAAGGTTGTCACAGAATTTAAAATGTGACTCTTATCTGAAGTTGAGGGTTGGTAACCAGATGTATACTTGAAACACTAGAAGACATTAGCCTAATTCTGGGTAGTCTTGAGAAAACAGATGTGTCTCTTTTTAACTGTCTTTCAAACCTACATACTCACTGATTATCAAAATACAGACAATCTGGGACTTAGAATAATTTGACTTATGTTTTTTATCAGGTTTATGATAATGCAAAAACCATATATATTTGGTAGAAATCATACTTTGAAATTTTAATGTTGTCCTTATCCTTGCCAGGCAGGTTTATGGCAGATGCTCTCTTAGTACTAGGCAGCAGCAGTCAGCTTTGTCTCCTAATCAGCTCTGTGATCAGGAGGGGAAACGACCAACACTAACACCCTGTGGTGTTCTGTGAGTTCAGTGGGCTTTTTGGATATAGGCATTTGATAAATTAAATGAGATATTCAGTGCTTTATTATAAAATGGGTTTTATACTATAGGCTAAGCTACGTGTTCTGAGCATGCTTAACTTAGGTGAGGGTAAGTTATAATGTTCTATAGATAAATTAGGTTTGTTAAACAAATTTTCAACTGTGATATTTTCAACTTATGACGGGTTTATTGGGAGGTAATATCATTGTAATTTGATGAATTCCTATAATTTAAGTTATATTTCTCCC
Organism: Ictidomys tridecemlineatus; assembly: GCF_052094955.1. Classification (NCBI taxonomy): domain Eukaryota; kingdom Metazoa; phylum Chordata; class Mammalia; order Rodentia; family Sciuridae; genus Ictidomys; species Ictidomys tridecemlineatus. The sequence goes on from NW_027520990.1 coordinate 492,195, forward strand.
CCTTATGCCAGAGAAAGTACCTCAGATGGAGGCTACTTGTTTTGGATGCAACCTCCTCTAATTGTAGAGTATGATATCTTTGAACATTGGGGACAATTTTGAATTTGAGCATTAATGACAATTTAAACTCAACTTGAACCAGGGCAAGTCACTCCATGAATGTTGAATATGGAAGAAATGTCTTGCTTATTGATATGAAAAGCTGGGAGTAAAAATAAATTTTTTCTTTCTTTTTATAAACCAAAAGATTTTGACCACCAGTGTGCTGAAGTCCCTTGTTAGCTGAACTGAGGGAACTAATTCAGTCAGTGTTTTGTCTAAATCTTGGTTCATTTAGCATTACAATCTGTATGCAATATTAGCTGGAACTGTTTACAGTTGTTTTCACATGGATACAAGTTACTGTGTGTGTGTGCGCACATGCGCGCACACTCATGTGTATATGTATACACACATATTTATATATTTTTGTATACATATGAATATATATATATATATATATATATATATATATAGCTTTTTTGTTAGCCATCATTATTATAAAACACTTTTTTTTTCTTTTTGGGAGCGTGATGCTGTAGACTGTGAACCCAGGGCCCTGTACATGCCAAGCAAGTGCTCTGTACTGAGCTACACTTCTATCCAGGTTGAATGGCTTTTTTAAGCTTCTACAATGCAATATGTGCTATTTTATTGCCTTAAACAAAATAAAGGTAAATTTCTTCTGATATTTGATGCTTAACTTTGATATAGATGAAAAATAAGACTGATTACAATTTTTTTACCACAATTTTTAAGTTAGAAGCATTACATGGAAAGACTACAAGAGATTTTTTTTTTTCATTTAGAGTTGTTCTCCTAGCTCTAGGGTTACACAGTTTCTTTCTGAACTCTATTTCAGAGTTAATGTCATCAAATATTTTAAGCATCTAACCTAAATACTCTTATTCTTGTTTTAGCTCTTCTAACTCTCTAGACCAGGATCTATGAATTTGGGGGGTCACACTAGAAATATGATCTACATAAGAGAATTGTGAGTCCCCCAAACCAAGTCACTAGTGAGAGATCAAGCAGAAAGGAGAAAACTGGTTTGAAAATCACTTGTAGAACTTTATGTGCTCATTGGACAACAAATACTAAAATATGATAATTAGATGTAAACTGAACTTCAACAGGAAGTAAGGCCATATTTTATTTGGAGATTATGTCTCCACTGGGCTACTAAATGACTCTGGCTGTGCACTGTCGTGCATGCCCATAATTCTAGCAACTTGGGAGGATGAGGTAGGGGGACATGAATTCAAAGCCAGTTTCAACATAAGTAAAGTGCTAAGCAACTCAATGAGAGCATAACTGTAAATAAAAATAATGCAAAATAAGGCTGGGATGTGGCTCAGTGGTTGAGTGCTCCTGAGTCAATCCCTAACTCCCTGCCCCAAAAAATAAAAAATAAAAGATAAATAACTTCTGTTTCTATCCTTATAAAACTTTAACCAAGGAGTGGGATAGCTGGGTTAAATGGTGGTTTTATTCCAAATTTTCTAAAGAGTTTCCATATTGCTTTCCAAATTAGTTGCCCCCATTTGCAGTCAATTCCACCAGCAATGTATGAGTGTACCTTTTCCCCACATCCTCACCAAAACTTATTGTTTGTATTCTTGATAACTACCATTCTGACTAGAGTGAGATGAAATCTTAGTTTTGATTTGCATTTCTCTAGTTACTACAGATGTTGAATATTATTTCATATATTTGTTGATTGACTGTATATCAGCTCCTTAACCCATTTATTATCGGATTATTTATTTATTTATTTTTTTGTTGTTGAGTTCTTTATATATCCTGGAGATTAGTGCTCTATCTCGTGTGTGTGGCAGAGACTTTCTCCCACTCTGTAGGCTTTGTCTTCATATTATTCATTGTTTCCTTTGCTGAGAAGAAGCTTTATAGTTTTACTCTGTCCCATGTATTGATTCTTGATTTGCATTATTGTGCTTTTAGGAAAAAAAAACCTTCATATTTTATATATACCAGAAACATATTTAAGGTCCTTTTTTGTGCCTGATTACTAAATATTGTGCTGTTGTTAAAATGTCCTTTGGCCAAAGTTGGTCACATGCTCAACTCAGATTCAAGGCTGAGATGTAGTCTGTACCTGTCTATGGAAAGATCTGCAGTGTCACATCACAAGGGTTTGAAAGGATGGAGTGGAAATGTGTATTTGTCTATGGTCATTGTATGCAGCTTATATCCTGGTCATGTATGAAATTAATCTTATGATTTTGTAAGAAGCAAAAAATTTTTCTGAAAAAGAGAAGCATTGAAAATGTACCTGACACAAGGCATGAGAATTGGTAGCATGTACTGCACTTACTGACTTGTGCTGGAAAGTTAGTTGACTTTGAGAATAGACTCCACAGTCATTGGTCCTGTTGAAATGTTTATGTTGACTGTTGTCCTTCACCTTTTCCTTTACTATACTAGTGTGAGATGGACATTTTATTATGCCTGAATGTGGAAACAGAAGTGTGTCTATATTCTTTAGGTGTTTGCCCAGCTACTGTGAAAACGGGGGTAAATATTCCCAGGCTTGGGACACTTTCTCTTGCACCTAAACTCACATTGGTTATGTGGGAATCACCTGCCATTCCTGTTAAGTTCCACTACCCACTGCCTCTCCTTTCTGTTCTGATATCCCATTCATTATTTGGTGCATATGTGTTTGTGTCTGTGCACCTATGTACCAGAAAACGAGAAGCAATAGTCCTTCACAAACTCATTTTTGGCTGGTTTAATTTTGATCAATTTTATTTCCCAATGATTTTAAAGTAGCTTTAAAAATTAATAGTATCAAATACAACAGCATAGGGAAAAAATGAAAAAAAGAACCAGTAAATGGAAAATAAGTGTAGTAAAATAAAATATAACGGGAAGTTAAAAATAAATAAACTGCAACCAGAAAACACAGTGCGATATCTTGTTTTGTTCCTCAATCTGAGCACACATATAGCTCTCAGTTTTTGTCTTCCAAAGACAAGGTGTGGCTAGGATGTCAACATGAAGTTGAATGAGGAACACCTCAGAAGTACCAGATAGGGTGCAAATGTGGCAGGAGCTCTCGATGATGAAGAGAAAACAGATAAACTTTGAGGTCCTGTCCAGTCTTACTCTTCTTTGATGGTGAAGGAGATGGAAAGAATTAACACATATTCAGAATTTACCATATGCCTGCCCAATTTTAGGTCTCTACATATTTTCCTGATGGGCACCAGGGTGTGGGAATCTATTTCAATAGATAACGGCTACTTCTTCTCTAGTGGCCCGGCTTGAGCCAGCTTCTGTGTCGCTGGGACCCACAGGCCTGACCAAAAAAGAGTGGAGGAGGAAGTGTCCTCTGACTCACGGTTTCGGAGGCTTAGTTCACGGGTGGCCGACTGCACAGCTGGGGCCAGAGGTGTGGCAGGACTTCAGGATGGAAATGCGTGTGGCTCTCAGCAGTCAGGACGCAGAGACAAAGAGCTGGGAGCCAGGGACAAAGCACCAACCAACCGCAGAGTCATGCCCCTGGTGACCCACTTCCTCCAGCCACAGCCCACCTGCCTGCATTACCGCCCAGTTAATCCCCGTCAGGGGTTCAGCCACCCAGGCTCGCATGACCCATCAGCTCACCTCCGAACACTTGCACTGTCTCACACATGACCTTTTGGGGGACACCTCACATCTAAACTACAGTGCCGAAAGCTTGGTCCTTGTCCCCAATGTCAATCCATTAAGGAGGACACGGCTTTGAGAAAAGGGAAAAAGAAGGTTTATTACTTTACTAGCAAAAGAGAAACACAGGGGACTCCTGTGCCTGAGGCTTGGATTCTGTCCCTCAGCAGGGACAGGGGGCTTTCACAGAGGTGACTCAAAGGCAGAATTCCAGGTGTCCTCTGCTGGAGTTGACACTCACTGGTTAACTAGGAGAGAATTCTGCAAAGTCTGGATGACTCTGTTCCTGTGGTGGGTGTGTGCTCAGGGACAGTACTCTCTGCCTAGGATGGGGAAGACAGGTGATCCTGTTTCCCCTGAAATTAGGGAGAGGGGGAGATTGGGGAGGAGCAGGGAGAGAGGAAGAGAAAGAATCGTCCATTTAAAGAACAAGTCTCAGGGCAGGGCAGCAAGGGCTATGTGCAAAGCACAAAGTGGACACCGTGGAAATAGCACGAAGCCAAGAGGCAGCTCCTTGCACCAGAAGCCTGTGTCCCACTCACAGCCTCATGGGTGGTCCAGAGACTCCAGGAGGGGAGGCTGCAGGGGCATCTGCCGCAGAGTCTCTGAGGGTCCTCGCGGACCTAGTGACAGCAACAAGGTATGCTACCCAACACCTTCCTCCATGAAGGCCCCTGAAAGCCTCAGAATTAGGGTTCGGCCCCAGAAGTGATAAAGAAATGCCAACACTGAGCACCCAGGAAGGGCCATGCCAGTGGCCGCTTCTCCAGTTGCCCTGAGGTGGCCCCACTTCTGCTGGTGTCCAGTCCCCAGAGCCTAGCCAGTTAGCACGCTCAGGTTGGCAGGGAGGGACTTGGAAGACCCAGGAGCAGGGGAAATCAAGCTCCAGTTCAGCCCCATACTCCTCCTCCAGGCCAGAAACCCCTCAGTGAGTGGGGAGCAGCCCCAAGAGGCCCAGCCAGAGCCAGCCCTGGGCCTCACCCTGCCATTGTTGAAGAAGGATTAAAGCTTCTTTTGACAGGGGACACAAAGGCACTCAGACAGAGCAGGCCACCAGGCAGGGCCATGCAAGGGTTGCACCAGGGTCAGCCTCCAGCACGCGGGGGCTGTCTGGGACACTTGTGTTTGGCCACTGGAGAGGGCTGGCTAGTTTAAATCATGGTGCAGGCTCCGGGGCCAGGGCTGTCCCTGGTTGTCAGGTAACTGATCCCGGATGATTGGGGCTGGTGTACTGTGGCCTGCAGTATGAGGTCCCTACCAGGGAAGTGTTGGGGTGCCGGCCTCTTTTGTAGGGGATGGATGTCAGGGACTGAACTCAGGGTCACTCAAACCCTGAACCACATCCTGTTTTGTATTTTATTTAGAGACAGGATCTCTCTGAGTTGCTTAGGTCCTCACTTTTGCTGAGGCTCGCTTTGAACTCAAGATCCTCCTGCCTCAGCCTCCTGAGCCGCTGGGATTTCAGGTGAGTGCCACAGTGCCCAGCAATGCGCTTCATTAAAAGAAAAAAAGAAAAAAAAAAACAACTGTTTTACAACCGTGCAGGTGTTGGGACCTCTTTCTGGCCTGCAGGAATCACCAGACCTGGTGACTCCCGTACCAAGTGGTGGTCTAGACCAATAGTGGTAACCCCCGCCCCCGGCTGCCACTTACTAGCACCTAAGCATGTAACCCAGCAGGGTCAAGGGCAGAGCTCACTCAGATCCCAGGCCCTTCTTCCTGGAGCTTCTGCCTGGGGGGAGAGGTCTGCTGCCGTGCTCATCTCACCCGTCGGTGATGGAGGGGTCTTGCCCGAGGTTATGGGGAGGAACCAACCTCATCATCAATAGATGGTCCTGATAAGATGGACACAATTTATAGCCCTGTGGACTCATAGCTTGGGAGAGGACCAAGGGCTGGTGGACCAGGGGGACAGCAGGCTTTGTGGTGTTAAGAGGGGGTGCAGCTGCCTGGTGACTAGGTCTGCAGGCTGACAAGGCACTGAGTCTACCCCATAGGAATAAGCAGGAAATGGGCCTGGGCCCTGGACAGGGAGGGTGTTTGACTAGAAGACCTGAGAGAGGTGGGGAGGGGACTTGAGGTCAGGCCACTCAGGGCCCTTGGGTTTCAGCAGGCACTCAATATTGTTAATATTAATTTGAGGTCTTCGACCTCAGGGGGGAGTTTCTGAGATGGAACCCTTTCTGTCCTTAGGCCTTAAGGTGTGAGGAGCGAAGTCTGATGTGCATTTGATACACCAAACCACACAAGGCCCCACGGTGACCCACCTTGGGCCCAGGAAGAATCAAACACAGGCAAAGCCACATGAGGACTTCTGCTCAAGGCAGGAGGACAGCGCTTGGGGGACAGAGACCCCCTCGATGGGTGTGGTCAGCTGGGATGGGGCAACGCATGGCCACTGTAGCAGCAACCTACCCTTGGTACCAGGCAAGTGGTCAGGCGCTGCTGTCAGAGCAGGAGAGCCACAGCCCCTCTGCTGTCATCTGCGGTCAATAAGATTCAAAGGCCCTTGAATCTGCCGACCATCAGGCAGGGTATGCCTGTGTTCCTGGTCCCCGCCAGGGCAGGACAGACCCGGGGCCCTGGAAGGGCCTGGAAGCCAAGGCGTCATAGCTCGCGACCAGCCGTCCTGCTCCTGTCCAGACCAGCAAAACTGATGAAAAACTGAACAGGTTATTAAGTAATAGATTACAGGATGGATTTTGATGTTGCCTATAAAATGCGAATTTACAGCGATATTTAAAGATTGTGACTGGTGGGGTTGGCATATTTTGTCCTCGCCAGCCTTTGCCAGTTTGAGTCACCTCTTAATCGTGCCACTCCTGTTCTGCTACTCCACCCATAGTACCCAGGCTCAAGGGTCCCTCTACCTCTGGGCACCCTGCGTCTCTGGTTGAGGCAGGTTTTTGGTGCAGGAGAGATTAACCAGATTCCTGGGCTTTATAATTCTAATAGCTTCTGCCCTACACTCACCAATTCAAACAGCTAGTTTTCACTCCTGCATTTAATTTCAGCCAACAATTGACAATTTCTTTTTTGCCCCCAATTGTACTCTGAGCCACATCCCCAGCCCTTTTTATTTTTTAATTTGAGACAGGGTCTTATTAAATTGCCCAGACTGGCCTTGAACTTGAAACTCTCCTGTCTCATCCTCCTAAGTTGCTGGGATGAAAGGCATGCCACGGTATCCAATGACATGTTTAAATTAGAATCAAAAGGCAAACTTCTACTCTCCTGGCTTGAATTTTTTTTGGGGGGGGGCCCACTGGGGATTGAACCCAGAGGTGCTTTACCACTGACTTGTGTTCCCAGTGCCTTTTAGTTTTATTTTGAGGCAGGGTCTCACAGAGTTGCTGAGGCTGGCTCCATTTGCAATCCTGCTGCCTCAGCCTCCTGTGTCAGGGGTTACAGGTGTGCACCACGATGCCTGGCCTGGACCACATTCTTTTACACCTGACAGTACTCCTAGAATTTGGGAACTTTACATGCAAAATTATCAGTATGGGTTTGGTTAATTCTCAAATAATCCTGTGCTTCATTCTAAACACCCCTGGGTGGTGCTGACCCTGAGATGGAGGAGCAGGAAGGCTTTGGGTGACCAGGGACTGCCCGGCTGGCTCTCCTTGGTCAGGCACTGCTGTCAGAGCAAGAGAGCAACAACCAGCTCCTCCCTGGCCACGCTGCTTCCCTCTCAAGGGGATGCACCAATTTTTAAGTGACTGTAACAGAAACAGGTGGCCTTGAGCCAAGCTGGGAGAGAGGCCGCCACACTGGGCTCACAGGGACATTGGGACCCAGGATAGGGGAGCATCTTCAGCCACGTGACAGTGACGCTTCAGCCAATGGTGGACTGCATACACTGACCATGGTCCTGTCTGATTGTATTCCCAGTGACAGCATAGATGTCTTGGTGGCATAAGCACACCTGGGGTGTTGGGTCAGTGACAACAATCCCCTCACGCTGCGTTTGTCAGCACGTGTCCCTGGGATTCATCAACACACGGCTCTACTGTGAATGCCTACTGAAGGACGTGTTAAATGACAACCCCCAAGGCGGTGTGACCAGGAGGAGGGAGGGGGGAAAAGAACAGAATGTGGATCCCTTCCCAGTAAATCCTTTCCCAGTGACAGGACAATCCCTGGGAGGGAGACACACATCAGTCCTAAAATGGCAGTCCCCGGGAGGAGGATAAACACTGATTCTTTCCCAGCAAATTCTTCCCCATGACAGGAAAGCCACACATGAATCCTGTCCCAGTGACAATACAATGACCCCCAGAGGACAAGGTAGGCACTAGGCGCTGAGCTCTGAACTCCCTATCCTTGCCCAGTAAAAACAAGTCTCAAGTTTTCACAATTTCTTTCCTAGATGCCTGAACTGACAAGTCACCTCAATGAAACCTACAAAACCTCAAACCCTCCTGTAATTGGTGGCCATTTTCTGCCCAGGAAGTGAGCCCCTTAGATGCCCGACTCCACTGCTGAATAAGAGACACTGCTGATCCGTGAGGATTGTCCCCAGCTCTGTCATTTGTGCTTACAGCAGGTGCCCAGCAAGTGCCTGTCAATAGTGAGCTGGAGTTGGTCCTCAAGCCCAGACTCTGTGCTTGTCCACCCCCTTGGATTCCCAGACTCAGTGACCTCAACACCAAGGCCTCCCAGCCTCTGTGGAGGTAGGTGCCGGCCCTCTGTGGGGGTGGGAGAGGCAGGTATCTGGAACCTTACGCCAAGGCCACTGAGCTGCAGCCTCTCAGAGCTCCTGGGTCACCAGAAAGATCCCAGGGGTCTTCAGAAATAGGACTGCTGGGCCTGCAGGGCTCTGGGGTGGTGGCCCCCACTTCACACCTGCCTCGAATCCCCCCCCAAACCAGGACATTCCACTCCATCCCTGGGAGACACCTGGGAGAGTGTCGCCTGATACCTGTCTTCTCACAGGTGCGGTCCTGAAGGGGGAAATATCCACAGGAGAGCTCAGGTCCTTCCAGGCTCCATGAGAACATGAGCTGCTGTGGCCATTACCAGGGGCGGGGGTGGGACTCGGTGGCAGAACCCATGCCTACATGAGGCCTTGGGTTCCATCCCCAGGACCAAACAAAAGAAAGAAAGGAAAAACATTGCTTATTACCTATCACCTAATTATTGATTATCCATCACTCATTACCTAATTAGTATGATCATCTTCGTCTCTCACGGTGCTCAATCCAAAATGACAATTTCTAATTCTTGGAGAATTAAAAGTGCACAGATTCTTGAGATGAACTCAGGCCCCAAAAGACTCTGGTCAGCTCCTCTGCAGTGTCAACTCTCCCACGGGGTCAGGTAGGCACTACCTCTGCTGGGGAGTCATGGTCACAGCTAATGCTGTCTGGCTGTGGTCCTGTTGCTGTCACCATCCTACTGGCTGCTGACTGCTACTTCTGAACCTCCAGGACCTTTCCTACCCTGTACCCTGTAGACTTCCCTCCCACCCAGCTGCACTTCATCCTTTAGAACTCAAGCCTAGGGGCTCCGGCCCAGGGGGGTCAGTATGGTTGACCACTGATCATCCTAGTAACCTTCTGGCTTCTGCTTTCTAAAGGCCCTTACAAATCCCTCCCCTCCACCTCCAGGTGGGGCTAGTGGCCCTCCCCTAAGGAGTGTGGCCTCTGGCCTCTGTCTCGCCCTCTTCCTGGCCTGCCCCAGGCACAGGCACACTGCAGATGCTTAGCAGATGTGCACAGAGCAGAACAAACCTTGTGAACAGCAAATACCAGGCTGAGTCCAGATGCCTAGTAGGGCTGTGCCCGAAGATCTCAGTTTCTCCTTACTTGGGTCTCCTGAATCCACACCAGTGTAGCCTGGCTCTGAAGGGACCTCTATTTGCTTGGGCCTTATGACCTGTCCTCTCACTCCCAAAATTGGCCTGGGGCCTCCCTGTCAATTTTCTCCTCCATCCTCCCCATTCTTTATGTGAGGAAGCAGTGGCCTGGGAGGGTCTTGAAGGGCATCTTGACAAGCTCCTCAGTCCACAGAGCAGCTAACTGAGGCCCAGAGAGAAGGCCCATGTGCGAGGCGTGCACCTGAGCAGCCGCACCTCAGAGCCAGGGGCAGATTCCCCAGCGGCTAGGCCCAGATGACAGGTCCTGACGCCTGTAGTAATATGTCCTTTCAGGGCCTGGAGAAGGAGCGTGGGGAGCCCTCGCAGGTCAGGTGCCACACGATGCTCTGGAAACCTGGATGTATGCAGGATAGTAGGAGCTGGTTGAAGGAATAGCTGTTTTGGACAATGTGTGTACATTTTGATTCTTCTTGATCCTGTGACCCCAGCTCCACACCCACTGTCCTAGCTGCCCTGGGAATGGAGGCTGAGCTCCTGCACCTCCTGCTTCAGTGCAGGCTTGCCTGCTGAGGACCAGGGGATTGCTTCTTGGTGACTGAGCTCAAAGGAACAGGGGACATGAGCAGCCAGGAACAAGATTTCAGGCAGATGTCCCTCCTCCCTGCTTCTCTGCAAAACCTACCATTACCCTCAGGCTTGGGCGCAGCCGTCCCTCCACCCCATGACAGGAGAGGGGCAGAAGGGGTCTCTGGCGCCATCCCACCTCCTTTGCTTCAGCTTTGTCCCAACCTGCAGCCTGAGCCATGTCACTTTCTGTCCTTGGTCTCTTTTGCCCACATGCGAGGCAGTAGGCAAAGCCTCAAGAATGGGGAGTACCTCTGTGTCACCCTTGTGGCAGGAGGGCAGCCTTCCCTGGTAAGATCCTCAAACTCGGGTCCCCCTTTCCCAGGCTGCTCGCTAACAGCACAGGACGCAGATCAACCTGCTTCCGAGTGGTGACACGCGCCCCCTTGTGGAGCCATCGGGTAACAACACCTTCCCACTGGCTTCTCTGGCTCCTGAATCCTGTTCCCATTAAAAGAGCCTTAATTCTAAGTCCTTGATCTTAAGGACAGTGGCACTGTTTGCTCTGGCGCTGAAGGGACAGCTCTCTGTGGGCTCTTGCCAGGTCTGATGATGCGGGCCATCAATGACAGCTCCTAGGCGCTCAGGCCTACCGCGCATGCGCTTTTGCCCTGTACCTGGCCAGAACCTGGGGACCTGGCCTCGAACCACAGACCTTGCCTTCTCACAGTTACGGAGGTGGATATGCAAGACCAGGTTGGCTTTGGACCTTGCAGACACCCTCACGTGGTGGCGAGGCCAGGCTCTCTGTAGCTCCTTTCCTTACAAGGGCATCTCTCAGTTGGATTAGTCCCCATCCTTATGCCCTCATTAAACTTCAATTGCCTCCCCAAAATCCTGTTTCCAAATACTGTCTCAGTTGGTGTCAGGCCTCCAACCTATGAATTTGCAGGTGGGGACACATCAGACTCAGCGTCTGCCCCAACATAACTCCGCCTTGGAGTGACTACAGCTCCTGACACACCAGCCCGGCCACACAGTGGTGCACACGCACCTGATGTTCCCACTTCTTGTATCTCATCCTGGCCACTTTGGAACGGTAGTGGAGGGTCCCTGAGCATCCCAATATACCCACAAACCTTTGAGTCTTTCAGCAGTGATGTGGCCTGTGTTGACAAGGCCAGGGCACGCAGAAGGAGCCTGTTGTCCCCATCCCCATATGGGTGGTTTGACAAAGTTGAGAGAGCTGATGGTCCTGGACTCAGGGTGGTTCGGCTTCTGTGACGGTGGGAAACAACATGGTTCCCATGGAATCCACACTTTGAACTTGGAGTTTTGGTCCTTTCCTGGGTAGCAATGCCTGTCCCGTACTCTCCCGTCATGCTGGGCAGCAACAGTGAGCTGCAGCTCCCGGGCAGCCTGGCAATCGTGAGCGGAAGCCAAAGGACACTTCTTAGGGCATAACCCATCCCAAGGTGAAGAGCACTTGGGTTTCCTCCTTCTGAAGAGGATGGTGGTGTCTCTGGGATCTCAACCCTGTTTCCTCTCTCCTATGGCCCTCAGGGCTTCCCTTCTGATGCCAGATGCATGTTGGGGCCCCCCTGCCCAACGCTGCCCCACTCCATCAGATTATCCAGTTCTCGGGACACCAACTGAGTGTGCCACCATTTAACTCAACCTTGACACCAGCTGCCTGGAGTTCGCATCAGATCCAACAGCCTGAGGGCTCAGGAATACAGTACTGCCCACGTTGGCAAGGTCCATTGTCACTTGTGCTTCTGACCCACTGCCCATGTACTGGAGGTTCCCAGGATCCCCTCCTCATGTTTGAGAATCAGCCAGGGCAGCTCAGTCACTCTTACCGTTTACTATAAAGGAGCCACCCTGAGCCCAGGACAGTGGGTACAGGGAGTGACTCTCACAAGGCCAATCCTGTCAAGCCACCCCATTGGGGATGGGGACAACACACCCCTTTGCTTCTCCTTCTTTTCTCTGAAGAGTCAGAAAAGAAATTCACAGGGCGAGGTATTGGGGGGTGGGCAGGCAGGATGAGAAACTTCCAACCCCGTGAGGTGACTCACTTCCAGAGCCACCACATGGTCACCTACCTGAAACTTTCCAAACTGGTCCTCACCAGTGGTATGAGGGCTTCCTGACATGAGCATGCACAGTGGTTTAAATCCTTGGCCCCTGGTGATCAGCTCCACCCTCGGCCCCTCCCTTCCCTAGGAAACGAAAGTGGCCAACCAATCACACAGCTGATGACTAGAGGGCAACCAGCCCTCATCATGAGGTTACCCACCAGCCCCTGGGGGGCCAGTCACTTTATCGATTCCAAGGGTTTTAGGTACTCTATTTCTTATTTATTTATTTAATGTCTCGCTAAGTTGCTTAGGGCCTCCATAAGTTGCTGATGCTGGCCTCAAACTTGTGATCCTCCTGCCTCAGTCTCCTGAGCCCCTGGGATTCCTGGCATGTACCACCACCCCAGCTCTTTTTCTTCTTATTGAACACAATACCACAATCTCCGTGCAAGAAATGAAACTGCCCTCTTCCCCCCAAGGAGGCTCGCTAAAGCCCTAAGAAGAGCTGCTTCATGCGGCTGTCCACATCCTCCACCTAGAGGGTGAAGACCCCCACTCAGTCATGCATGAGGGCCACAACTGTCACTCTTGACCCCTCTCCACTCTCCCTGCCCCAATCCACCTGCCTCTTGAGTTTGGCTCTGACATTTTGGAGGCACTGAATTAGTGGTTCCCTTAAGACACCCTTGATGCAGGCCCTGGGGCTCTATGGGGGCATTAAGTGCTCTTCCATTAGCCTTACTATGTGCTGGGCTCAGAACCAGTGTGTTGTGGGGTGCAAGGGATCTAGCTGGGCACCCCCAGCAGCCCAGCCTTCCTTGTAGCTGGGGTCAGCAAGGCCAGCTAGGGTAGCCTTACCACCCATGAGGCTCAGCTCCCTGAGGCCACGGAAGCCAGGCTGTACTCTGGTGGTGACAGGCCGGGCTCTTCCTCATGGTGCAGATGGCTCTCAGGCTGGAGGGAACTGATTTGCCCCTTGGAAACCCAAGAAGACAGGGACAGGTGGAGAATGCTCCTTTGCCCTCAGATGTGGATGGTGGGCTAGGGGACCTGGGGGCTCCGGCCAGCTCTGTGGTCAGCCTCTGTGGCTGGCATGGTCTTTACAGGATCTATCCACAGTGCTGGGGCTGGACTGAGAGCTGAGGTTGGCAGAGCCAGGGGTGGGCATGCTGGGCACTGGGGGTGGGTAGAAAAGGACAAAACGTCCAAGAGCCCTCCCCTGCCCTTGAGCTCTGGCTGTCCTGGGAGGTCAAGGTGCACACAGGGCAGTCCTGGTGCAGAGGCAGTCTGGTGATGATTTGGGGTTTTTCACATAGACTTGTGAGCCAGGGGCTGTGTGTTCCCAGGAAAGGGGACCCAGGTCCAGCGATGCTCAATGGTGAGGGCCTGGGCAGGACCTAGCAGGTCGTCAGGAGAAGACAGACACCATATCTGTTCTGTTCTAGAGTATCTGGGATGCAAGTTCTGGGAAACAGACTGGATTACCAGGAAGGAGGCTCATGGCATGTGCTCTCAGGAGCAAGGGCTGTGGGAGAGAGAGGGCAGAGAAGCCAGGCTGGGAGATGGTTCCTGAGTGGACTCAGGAGGTGGGGTGTTCCTCTGAGACAGGGGAGCTGTTTTTCTTTTTTTTTTCTTGGTACTGCAGATTTGACAACCCAGGGGTGCTTAACCATTGAGCCACATCCCCAGACTTTTTAAATATATGTTTTATTTAGAGACAGGGTCTCTCTCAGTTGTTTGGGCCCTTGCTAAGTTGCTGAGGCTGGCTTTGAACTCACGATCCTCCTGCCCCAGCCTCCCAAGCTGCTGGGATTACTGGTGTGCTCCACCATGCCTGGCTGGGAGCTGGTTCTTATATCTTCACTCTGGTCAGTAGTTGGAGGAAGGCGGGGTTTTTTTGTTAAAAAATGCATAATTGTCCTGACATCCTTGAGAAGACTGATGCTCATCAGAGGTTCCAGGTGAGCTAGGTGGCTGGGTGTGCTGACATGCTCCTAAGAACTAGCAGGATTCCCCCAGTTATTCAACGGGAAACTCAATGAATAATTCATAAACTGCTTTTTAATTTCTTGTCATGTTCTATATTTAGTAAAGCTCCACCATTTATGCAACATCTGTGTTTCATTCCAATCTAAGGGTGTGTAAAATTTAGCTTCACCAAGAGATTATTATGTCATTCTTTATTTTTTCATGATGACAGTGATAGATGTGCTATTCAAACAATAATCTTTATGTAAGAAATTATCTGAGCTTTCAGAAAAGCCTATCTACTAATCATTCACTCAAGTGGTTCTGTAAATTTATGTCTGTAACTTCCAGTAGAAAAGGTAATTTGATTTTCCATTAGGATATAAAATAGATACATTTGCATACTTGTTTAAAGCGAGTTGTAACATAAAATGAAAATGAAAAGCCCTCTTCCCAAAACAAAAACAAAACCAAAATGGAGCAAATGTGATGCTTTCGTATGATTCCCATTAGTTACCTTAAGGCAGAATGAACTTTGAAACTTTTTCATCTTGCAGGTTAAAAATTTCACAAGCACTTGACTTCAATGTGTATTTTGTTGAGAATTACATTTTTATTTATTTCCTCACACGTTAAATCCCCAGATAGAGATTTTATGCTTAATGAACTATAAGTTAAAAAATTTTAAAGAATTTACTCAAGCACTATTTTTAAAATTTTATATATTGAGGTGCTAGGGATTGAACATAAAGTCACATGCATGCTAGGAAAGAGCTCATCCACTGAGCTACACCCCAAGTCTCAGTAATTTTATTTTAAATAAATGAAGTCTGACTTGAAATCAAGAAGTATAGGGGCTGGGGATGTGGCTCAAGAGGTAGCGCGCTCGCCTGGCATGCGTGCGGCCTGGGTTCAATCCTCAGCACCACATACAAACATAGATGTTGTGTCCGCCGAGAACTTAAAAATAAATATAAAAATTTCTCTCTCTCTCCTCTTTCTCTCCTCTCTCACTCTCTCTTAAAAAAAAAAAAAAAAAAAAAAAGAAATCAAGAAGTATAGAAAATATTTTCTATTTTTTTCTTTTTTTGGGGGGAGGCTGTAACTGGGGATTGAACTCAGGGGCACTCGGCCACTGAACCATATCCCCAGCCCTATTTTTGTATTTCATTTAGAGGCAGGGTGTCACTGAGTTGCATAGTGCCTTCCCATTGCAGAGGCTGCCTTTGAACTTGTGATCCTCCTGTCTGAGCCTCCCAAGCTGATGGCATTACAGGCATGTACCACCACACTCGGTTTATTTTTTCATTTTTTAACTGTGTTAAAGTGCAATATATTTTAGATATTATGTTAAGATTGCACCACATATTTACATGATTTATGGTAGTACTAAGTTATAACAAATTGAATAAAAATTTTAGTGATCTGACCTAATGTATACACCTATTAAACTGAGAAAGATATTTTGGAATCAGGGAGGACTTTCTTCCTTGTTGATTAAGGAAAGAAAGTGCTTACTGTTCTGTAGCCTTACTTCTTCCTAAAACAGTGGAAAAAACAAACAAACAAATAAACAAATATTAGACTTGGGGACAGCATCCTGATGACAGTCTGGTTTTACAGAAACTGAAGAGCTAAGAATGTTCTTTAAATATTCAATATAGTAGGGTGTGATAAAAAGTAAGTAATATTTGGTGGCATCTCTACAATTGTCATAATAATGTATAAACATACATCTTGATCCATATTTATTTCTAATGAATACTGAGGGAGAGGACTACCATTCAGTTATATGTAGTCTGATTCTAGAAAGTGATTTAAAGGAATCTAGGAATACCCAAATTTTAGACACATGTGCAATGAAAAATAATGTAAATAAGTCAATACTTACCCTGCACTGGAGCTTCACATACAACCTCCATGCATGCCAATCAGTTTAGCAGTAACCCATGGAACATGATTTTACATAAGCTAGGGTGCATAAATAATATACAAAAAGCATTAAAATAAGATAAACCAGAAGCTCTCTCTATTTCCTGAAAGGCAAAATCCAAATTAATCCAGGCATGCATTTGATCAAACAAATGCTAAAGATACCACATAAAAGAGAGTACAAAAATGTAACTATGTGATCCAAAGTTGATAACAGAGCTTTACTAGAATATGTTACTTATTTGATCATCTCTTCAATATAGGGAGACAGTGACCAATTCTTTGGAGAGGGAGCATCTTCCAGGCCAGTTTAGCATAGAAACCTACACACCCGGACCCCAAAACCTTTATTCTTCCCAACAATTCTACCGGTCAGTAAAGTAACACTGAACATGATAAATTCTCAGTCATCTTTCTGCACTGTGTCCAGGTTGTTAGTGGGGCAGTTATGAACTTATAAGCTACTCTGTATTTAGTGACTATCAGTGGGACAGAAAAACTATTAGAAGGGTAAGAGGCACTGTGTTAGTTTTCAAAGAAACCTATAGGTCCAATGATTTTATTATACTAAAAAAAGTCATATGAGGAACCCAAAACAAAACAAAACAAAAAATACAGCAAATTAATAATGTTATTAAAATAAGCAAAGCATTTAAAAGAAGCCTATATAAACCACTCTCACCCTTACAGATATGAAAAGACAATTTTTAATTTCCTGATTGCTTGCTTCCTAAATGAGTCATGGAAAGCATGCTAAGTATTCTAAAACTCAAAGCTGAAAAGGATCCTTGGTAGGCTGAACCAACTGAAGGAGACTATATAAAATGCTTTGTCATGTTCCTTTAGGTTATGACATCAAATAATTGTTAGGAGCAAAAAGACTTTTGTTTGAATCCAGAGCCAAGTCTATTATTTTTATTTTATTCTAAGTGATGAGGTTTTATATGAAAACTAATTACATTTACCAAGGACTTAATTGACAAAGTATTTATAAAACATTTATAATTATGCAATAAAATTTCTTCTGAGTGGGCATGAAGTTAACTAAATAATAGTCATTGTTAGTGCTTGAACCAGGAAATTTAGTTTCCTTCTTTCCTTTCTTTCTTCTTCCTTCCTTTACTTATTTATTCAATGATTTTATTAAATACTTACTTAATGCTGGGCTCAGAAAAACATACTGGAGAACAATGATTTATGATTTAAACAGTGAAGACAGGGCTGGAGGTAAGCCTTAGTGATAGAGTGCTGTCAAGCATTCGTAAGGTCCTAGGCTTGATTCCCACTACCAATAATACAAAAAAAAATGGTGAAAAGATATTATGGAGAGAGGGGAGAGCATGCAGGATAGTTTTGGAAAATATTGAATAGCAAAGAACAAAAACACAATTAACTATCATGAGAAGAAAGCCAAGAAACAACACTGGGTAAATCCAATTTTTGTTATACTGCAATGGCTTCTCTGCTGTCAACCTTGGATGCTCCTGAGCCTGTATCTAGCCCTAAGCTATTATATTAAGCCTGTCTTCTCACCACTCTGATTCAACTTTCTCCCAATGACCACTACTGCTGAATGCACAAAGAGAAGAACAACCCACTTGTTCCATCCTCTATTCTTCTATCAGTAAAACATATAAGCAGAAGACAAGTGTTCATGTCATGGACATTTAGTTTTTGTTGGTAGAAAATGGGGATTTCATTGTTTTCCACTCATCATTACTAAAACACTGATACAGTCTATGACACACATAAAAAATAAAATTGATTATCTAATTCACTGAGAAAATGAGATGAATGTGAAATACCATGGATAGTAAACCTAGAGCTTTAGGTTTGTTATTGTTGTATTGTTTTTCCTGAAAGAGAAATGAATTATATCTGTTTTCATGAGTAAGCAAAACATGCATTTGCAGAAGAGTAAAGCTAGCTGAAGGTGATGCCTGAGTCCCAAAGTATCACTGTGACCAACCGTACATCCTCCTTTTAGATGTAAAAGAGTGGATTAGGGGAGGCAAAGGGCAAAACGCACCAAACAGATGGTTTCATGAATGGGCTTAGTTAAGGCATCTTTCTAATCCTGACTTCATTCCTGAAGCTTCTTTGTTGTGAGAAAGGTGAAATCTCTTTTTACCAAGTGTGTTCTCTGAAATTAGCTAAATGGCAGTCCTCAAATTTTTATGCCCTCACCTTTTTTCCATAATTGGCAAATGTTATCTTATTTACTATTAGAAGGAATATTACCAAATGTGGGAAAAAATGCAATTAAAGTTTCTCAGAAGAGGAAGTTTTTCCTGGATTATCAGGGTGAGCTCTAAATGCTATCATGTGTATTTTTATAAGAGAGAGACAAAAATTCTGATGGAGATGCACAGAGAAGAAGAGGATTTGAAATGCAACAAAGATAGAAAGATAAGGCCATAAGCCAAGGAATGCAGATACCTCCCAGAAGCTGGAAGAGGCAGGGGACACATAGTCACATGGAACCCCCAGAGAGACTGTGCTCCTGCCAACATCTTGACTTCAGTCCTGTGACACTGCTCTCAGACTTTGATGATCCAGATTTGGGAGATTAAACTTCTGTTAGAATCAGCAAGTTTTGGGTAATCTAATGTAGCAGACATAGGAAACCAATGCACTCCACAATCTTAAGACACTATTTCTGGAAGCATGATCTAATCTAAGGAAAGGCAGGAATGTAATTGGGCAAATTGCACAGAAAGCAAAATAGTATGGCCACTCCAGAGGATGCGGCAGTCAAATCCAATTTGTGTACAATCTCATGCTATGATTCCAATGACATCTTTTACTGCCCAGCTGCTTTCTGCTTGCCTGTGAATGGTGAGGCTCAACATAAGGTGAGAGATATTTTTAGGCTGTAGAACGTAGCCTATTTTCTAAGTGGCTCCATTAGCTCCCAAACTTTAGAGCTAGGAGAAATGGCAGAAGTAAGCAAGAAAAGAACAGTAAGCACAGGCATTAATGATTTGATCAATGTCATAGGAGCAAGATAGAGACTCAGAATTAGAGAAGTGTGAATATACCTTGCATCAAATGGGAAAAATACTACAGAGGTGATCATTATAATAAAGGAATATGAGGGACACCATATTGTTAGTGCACATATGCTTGGGGAGTCAGAAAATATTTTGCAAAAGAAATGATATCCGTGTTGGGACTTGAAAGATGAAAGAGTAGGTGAGATAGGCAATAGATTGTCCAGACCTCTTCCTGGACCACAGCAAAACCCTACTATAAGCTACATTTATCTTTTTGTTTACAAATAAATTTGAGTTCCATGAATTCAGAGACTCTTTCCCCCTATATTTTTCAGATTGTAAAATAGTTCCTGAACACATAATAGGTATATTCATAGGGTGAGTAAGTGTTCTTGGTAGGTTAGAAAATAAGACTTGTGATAAATAAAAGTAATAAAAATGCTTTTGAAGGGCTTTTTTTCATGAACTTTTAGGTATGGTACAAGTTATTGAGATAACATTTCTTGAAGATCGTCCCTCCATGTTGCAAATATGACATTACTTGGATGGCACTGGAGAGTCAACATATGCTTGAAAGTATATATTTTTCAGGATGGGAAACAAATAAAATCTAGTAGAGAGAAAAATACCATAGAGTTAAAAAAAATAGGCTTTTTGTTTAATTTTAATAATTAGTTGTTAACTTGAAACATATACTATACTATCAGAGCCAATTCATCGTGAAGGTTTTATACTCTTAAGCTTATAAATCACACACAAGCAAAATATGGTTGTTCCCTTCTCCTTTTTATTTTTGTAAACTTCTTTTTCCAATAAAGCAAGAAATGAGTTAAGAATTATGACTTCCGTGAAGAGAGTACATGAAGGAAAAGCTATGTTTTTCTTCCCTGAACTTTGGTTGGCCTTTAATAACTGTTTTCTTAAATAAAATGCAGCATTTAATGGCTCAACGCTTCTGTTAAAGCTGTCAGGCCTGTTTCTTGAAGATGAGCTAAAACATTTCCTTCTGTTTATAAATGAACAAAAATGAAAAGAATTTTTGATCAAGACATATTTTGAAATACAAAAAATATTTTGAATTTTCAAACAGAATATTTTCTCATGACTTTTGAGAAATGGTCCATTGTTAATTATTTTCTTTTAGGTAGAATATTATTTCCTTTATAATTATGTGTCTGTCACTGTTATTTTTTAAATGTGCATGTATTTTTCCAAATATAGAATCTCTCTTGTCTTTAAGAATCACACATTTGTTTTTTTGTGAACATCTTTTATGAGTTTGTAGTTTGATTGGTGTTGATGCCAGAGAGCTCCTCAAGGTTAAGTTGTTAACACAATTAATGGTTGAAAACTTGCTCTACTTGGAAACATTCATGACTGAAAAATCTGAGGAAGTTTCTAGTTCTTATTTTAAATACAATAAGTTGGACTTAGTGACTATTCTTATATGTTCAAATCAGGAATGAAAGCACATCTGTCATTCAATAAGTGAAACAATCAATGCATAGTCCATTAGTCATTTTACAGATTCCCAAGTGAGAATCAAATATATGATGTTATATTATCAATTTCACTTTATGTAAGTTTTACATTTAATTAGTCATATGTATTATTAGACAATATTTTTTAGTGGTGGTGGAACTGTTAAAGTAAAAATTGGGATAATAATTTTGTTTTGTTTTATTACTTGTAATACTAATCTAGAAATTTATAAAATATTTGAAATGTGGTTTTCCTAAACATTTAAATTCTTATGTGGACATTCATGACAAGAAACATAAATGGTGAAATGAAAACAGTGTCACTTGAAATCCAAATTTTTGAATTATAAGCCACAGAAGCTTAAGGAAAGTCATTCATTTCCCTAAACTCCCCCCTTCCTAAGCTTATGATTTAAAGAATAACATAAAATAGAATTGCTAAATTTATAGATATTATTACTATATATGTGTCTGTCACATTTTAGGATATATAAATATATATGAAAATCTAACTATAAATTTGTGGATCAGTTTCTACAATATTGCTTTAGAATATTTTATTGTCTTGAAACTCAGAGTAACTTTTTCTTTAAATTTAATCTTTATTGTAAACTATTGATGCATAAAATCACATAGAAGAAAAATATAATTGCATGTCTTGAAGTACAATAAAAAAGCAAACCTTTGTGAATTGTCATCCAACTTAAGAAAATACACTATGACACTTGAATGCCACATTGCCTTTCATAAACTTAACATGGATGAGTACCTCTACAAACCATTTTTTCAAAGGATTCCATTGTACATGGACAAAAAATATTCCTCCTATTGAAGATGTCTAGCCATTTCTTCCCTTCTCACAGAGAAAATTCTTATCAGCAAACAAACTTCAGTAACAATCAATTTACCAGAAATGTTTGATTCAATTCAGTTCTTTAGGTTTAAACATTAAAGGGAAAACATGAAATATCTTTTGACAAAATATGTAGATATACATTCTTTTCTCCTTTTCTCTGTAATTCAACACATTTGCAAAGATGTTTGATTTCAAAGCATTTTTCCTTGTGGTATTTCTCTATTCTCAAAAGGCAAAGTACTTTGACTTTTATTATGCAAATAAATAAACAGAACATTTAAGTGTTTGCTATACATTTATTCCCAAATTGGTATACGATGGCTTTTAAATATTTAAAAAAAATATTTATTTTTTTTTAGTTTTAGGTGGACACAATATCTTTACATTATATTTATGTGGTGCTGAGAATCGAACCCAGTGCCTCACGCATGCTTGGCGAAGGGGCTACCACTTGAGCCATATCCCCAGCCGCATACATTTATTTTGTTTATTTACTTTTATGTGGTGGTGAGGATCGAACCCAGGACCTCGCACATGCTAGGCAAGCACTCCGCCGCTGAGCCACAACCCCAGATCCATGCCCCCTCCCCACTTTTAAATATCTTAAGTAACATATTTTATGATTTTACTTTCCTTATTTCCAGTGGATAGTGTGGTGGAAACTCACATAACGGGTTCTTTCCAGTTTTTGTTTTTATTTAAAATTTGACTCTAATTCCTTTTTGTAATTGTTGCTCTTGCTATAGTATAATTGTACATAATAGTGGGATTCATTGTGCCATATTAGTATGTGGAAATAACATAATTTCATTCCCCAGTACCTTCCCTTTTCCCTCCACCTGATCCCTGTGTTCTACTCTGCTGATCTGCCTTATATTATTATTATATGTAATGATATATATATATATATATATATATATATTCACACGAACACACACACATACACACACAAGTGGATTTCACTGTATTATGTTCATACACAGACATGGCATAATTGGTAGATTTTGCTTCAAAACGTAACTTTATAACATGTATTCCAAGGATTTGAATTGTGTATAGCTATTATTCTGGCAATTAGTTTTTCATACATAGGATATGAATTTCCAATATGTTGCCATATAATTTGTTGGAAAGAGATTTATGGATACTCCTAGTCCACAAATGCACTGATTCTTTATATCTTATACAGTAAGTATACTTTGCAGTGGAATACACATTTCCATGGTTTTATTGAAAATATATTTATTTATTAAAATATTGTTTGGAGTTAAATATGTAGAAACAACAGTGGAGATTAGATTCCTGTAATCTGCATTTAATATCATCTGCATTTTATATATTTCAAACCTGTATTACTCCTTCAATCCACTGAGAGTCAGATTGAAGAGATATAGC
Organism: Ictidomys tridecemlineatus; assembly: GCF_052094955.1. Classification (NCBI taxonomy): domain Eukaryota; kingdom Metazoa; phylum Chordata; class Mammalia; order Rodentia; family Sciuridae; genus Ictidomys; species Ictidomys tridecemlineatus. The sequence goes on from NW_027520990.1 coordinate 515,000, forward strand.
AATACATTCATGTCATTTGTAGTTGTCTATTTTGAAATTTTGAAATTATTGATGTTCTCACAAATTATGACTATCCTTACCATTTAAAAAAACTATTTAACAGGGTATGTATTTAAATATCATTATCACCTTTTCATAATTCAAGTCTCTTGATGATAACATAACTTTCAGATAAGATCAGTAAAATCTTCTTTGATAGAAAATTTCCCTCACTAAAGGGCTTTTCATATTAATATCTATGTACAGAAACAACAAAACATGATATAAATGCAATTTCAACTGTATTGTTCCTTAGTACAATATAACTGTGCAAACATTTTTAATGATATGTTCAAAGAAAGAGGTACTCATTATAAATTGTACACTACTCTTTAAAGTATAAACACTAATGTTTAATATCTTATTACCTCTGTGAAGCAGGTACTCTACATCACTACTTACTTTGGCTCCTTGATAATATTGGTAGATCCTCTCCGCTAGTCTGGTAAGCATAGTTGATGTTTAAAATATATCATTACAACCGTTTATTAGGATGTATTCAATTTATGTTAGGAATGGTTTCAGAAGGCACCTTTTAACAATTATTTCTACCAATATGTTTTAAAATATGTCTAGACATGGGATTTTTAAGTGAATCTTTATTCTTCATAGAATATATGAAGCAAGTAAGGTTTTTATTCATATGATAGATATACTATGTCAACTTATTATATAGTATTTGTTGTTTTATATCCACATTGCTCATAATACTCCCTAGCATAATGTTTTTCATATTTGAAGTAATTGTTTTCACTAAAATTGTCATAATTTATACTATTTTATTTTAATACTCAAATTAATGACATCTAGATGCCATAAATCATTTAAAATATGTAGTAGCTGCTGTAGTTTCAAGAAGTTTCATACAAATTCAATGTTCACATAAGTTTGCTTGTTTCTCCCCATACAAGATAATTGACTGCACTCTGTGAATCCCATCTGTCCTTTCCTAAGACCCATGGCAAGAAGCAGTGAGGGTGGCCTTCTTTTCTAAAGAGCTACAGCCAGTAGGATATGAAACATGACTAGCCAGTCCAATTTTAAAACAGAACTCTTCCACAACTCTGACAGAATTTAACAAACCAACTGCCTGAAGGAAATGAAATGTTAAGCATATTGAGTGGACAAGAAATGTACCAAGTTGCCACCGGTTAAGAAATGTACAGACTCTCTCTTGACTTGAAGGCTGTTTTATTGAATTATAGGCAAATTCTTGCATTGGAGCAAAGTCAATAAGAATTAAGTTAATATTGCCATACATAGAAAGGAGGAAATATATCTAAGAATTTATGATTTATATGCTAATGTTTTTCTTTTAAGTTAAATACATAATGCATAATTTGACATTTTATTCTTTTTGCATTTTTAAGGCCTGTAAAACTAAGAATTTCTAATACATGAAGTCAGATTCAGGAATTGAAAGTTTTATGAAAATATCTATTCATATGTATATTTATATATGTATTTATAGTACATAAACATACTATATTATTTATCATGATTTATTGGCATGGTTTCTTGAAATTGTAACCTAAGTGTTAAGGATCACCTATTTTTTTTAGGTATACTTTCACAGAAATCATGTCTTCTTAAACATAACCATGTTTTCATCTTCTCACTTTCTTTAGTTATCATATGACAGAATTCCCTCCATGTCTGTCATTTGCTACCTTTAAATGACCAAGCTTTGCAACTTTTGCATTCCTAGAAATTTCTTGTTCCAGGCAACCTAATCCTTTATGCCATAATGATACATTCATTTTACTTGGTAACACTACCTCAAATTCTGAAATCAACACATGAACAATATGCACCCTTTGTGCTCCTGAATTTGTTGAGTGTCTTCATGAAAATAATTTTGTTAAAGATTCATAGGTTGCTCAAGGTAATATCACAACAGACACTTCAGAAATACAGAAGATAATCAGAAATTATTTTGAATCCTTATACTCCAATAAAATAGAAGATAGTGAAGGCATAGATAAATTCCTTAAGGCTTATGACCTGCCCAGATTGAGTCAGGAGGATATAGACAACCTAAACAGACCAATAACAATAGAGGAAATAGAAGAAACCATCAAAAGATTACCAACTAAGAAAAGTCCAGGACCGGATGGGTATACAGCAGAGTTTTACAAAACCTTTAAAGAGGAACTAACACCAATACTTTTCAAGCTATTTCAGGAAATAGAAAAAGAGGGAGAACTTCCAAATTCATTCTACGAGGCCAACATCACCCTGATTCCGAAACCAGACAAAGACACTTCAAAGAAAGAAAACTACAGACCAATATCTCTAATGAACCTTGACGCAAAAATCCTCAATAAAATTCTGGCGAATCGGATTCAAATATATATCAAAAAAATTATACATCATGATCAAGTAGGATTCATCCCTGGGATGCAAGGCTGGTTCAATATACGGAAATCAATAAATGTTATTCACCACATCAATAGACTTAAAAATAAGAACCATATGATCATCTCGATAGATGCAGAAAAAGCATTCGACAAAGTACAGCATCCCTTTATGTTCAAAACTCTAGAAAAATTAGGGATAACTGGAACATACCTCAACATTGTAAAAGCAATCTACGATAAGCCACAGGCCAGCATCATTCTGAATGGAGAAAAATTGAAGGCATTCCCTCTAAGATCTGGTACAAGACAGGGATGCCCTCTCTCACCACTTCTGTTCAACATAGTCCTCGAAACACTGGCCAGAGCAATTAGACAGACAAAAGAAATTAAAGGCATAAAAATAGGAAAAGAAGAACTTAAATTATCACTATTTGCAGATGATATGATCCTATACCTAGCAGACCCAAAAGGGTCTACAAAGAAGCTATTAGAGCTAATAAATGAATTCAGCAAAGTGGCAGGATATAAGATCAACACGCATAAATCAAAGGCATTCCTGTATATCAGTGACAAATCCTCTGAAACGGAAATGAGGACAACTACTCCATTCACAATATCCCCCCAAAAAATAAAATACTTGGGAATCAACCTAACAAAAGAGGTGAAAGATTTATATAATGAAAATTATAGAACCCTAAAGAAAGATATAGAAGAAGACCTTAGAAGATGGAAAAATATACCCTGCTCATGGATAGGTAGAACTAACATCATCAAAATGGCGATATTACCAAAAGTTCTCTATAAGTTCAATGCAATGCCAATCAAAATCCCAATGGAATTTCTTGTAGAAATAGATAAAAGAATCATGAAATTCATATGGAATAATAAAAGACCCAGAATAGCAAAAACAATGCTAAGCAGGAAGAGTGAATCAGGCGGTATAGCGATACCAGACTTCAAACTATACTACAGAGCAATAGTAACAAAAACAGCATGGTACTGGTACCAAAACAGGCGGGTGGACCAATGGTACAGAATAGAGGACACAGAAACCAATCCACAAAACTACAACTATCTTATATTTGATAAAGGGGCTAAAAGCATGCAATGGAGGAAGGATAGCATCTTCAACAAATGGTGCTGGGAAAACTGGAAATCCATTTGCATCAAAATGAATCTGAACCCCTATCTCTCACCATGCACAAAAGTTAACTCAAAATGGATTAAGGAGCTTGATATTAAATCAGAGACTTGGCATCTGATAGAAGAAAAAGTTGGTTATGATCTACATACTGTGGGATCGGGCCCCAAATTCCTCAATAGGACACCCATAGCGCAAGAGTTAACAACTAGAATCAACAAATGGGACTTACTCAAACTAAAAAGTTTTTTCTCAGCAAAAGAAACAATAAGAGAGATAAACAGGGAGCCTACATCCTGGGAACAAATCTTTAATCCACACACTTCAGATAGAGCCCTAATAACCAGAGTATACAAAGAACTCAAAAAATTAGACAATAAGATAACAAATAACCCAATCAATAAATGGGCCAAGGACCTGAACAGACAGTTCTCAGAGGAGGACATACAATCAATCAATAAGTACATGAAAAAATGCTCACCATCGCTAGCAGTTAGAGAAATGCAAATCAAAACTACCCTAAGATACCACCTCACTCCAGTAAGATTGGCAGCCATTAGGAAGTCAAACAACAATAAGTGCTGGAGAGGATGCAGGGAAAAGGGCACTCTTGTTCATTGCTGGTGGGACTGCAAATTGGTGCAGCCAATTTGGAAAGCAGTATGGAGATTTCTTGGAAAGCTGGGAATGGAACCACCATTTGACCCAGCTATTCCCCTTCTCGGTCTATTCCCTAAAGACCTAATAAGAGCATGTTACAGAGACACTGCTACAACGATGTTCATAGCAGCACAATTCACTATAGCAAGATTATGGAATCAGCCTAGATGCCCTTCAATAGATGAATGGATAAAAAAAATGTGGCATTTATACACAATGGAGTATTACTCTGCATTAAGGAATGATAAAATCATAGAATTTGGAGGGAAATGGATGGCATTAGAGCAGATTATGCTAAGTGAAGCTAGTCAATCGTTAAAAAACAAATACCAAATGACCCCTTTGATATAAGGGGAGTAAACAAGGACAGGGTAAGGACGAAGAGCTTGAGAAGAAGATTTACATTAAACAGGGATGAGAAAAGGGGAGGGGAGGGGAGGGGAGGGGAGGGGGGATAGTAGAGAATAGGACAGACAGCAGAATACATCAGACACTAGAAAGGGAATATGTCAATCAATGGAAGGGTAACTGATGTGAAACAGCAATCTGTATACGGGGTAAAGTTGGGAGTTCATAACCCACTTGAATCAAACTGTGAAAGATGATGTATTAAGAACTGTGTAATGTTTTGAACGACCAACAATAAAAAAAAAAAAGATAAAAAAAAAAAGATTTAATGATTCATAATGATGAAACCTAAAATTTCCACTGAAGAAATTTACACCCATGACAAGTTACTGAATTGTCATGACTGATTAATGGCACAGTTCTATGTGAAACAAATCAACTTGGGATTAGGTCGCTATTTTTTTCTTTTTTAATCATTTTGGTAACATCATTTATCCTGTTTGGAAAATTGATAGAAACTCCAAAATATGGATGCTTCTTTAAAATTATGTTGTTAAAATGCACAACACGATTAGCTGAACAGAAATTAAGTAGACCTTAAATGAGCAAACAAGTGTAGTGGTGATTAACATAGTACTTATTAGAGAAATTAGAAATTGTTGTTTTTCATATGAGACTGATGTGGGAGATCTATACTAGAGTATAGAACAGGCTAGAGTAAAAAAAATGAATAAGAAATACAAGGTGATGCTTCAGATAATCAGAAGATAATATGACTCTACTCCCTGGAAAGGAGATGTGTAGAAAAATGACACCAGTGGATTAAATTTCTGTTTGTCATTTTAAATTTTCAGCAATTAGAAATAAAATGACAGTTATATTGGTAGGAAAATAACTTAGTTCTCTGCATTATGAAATTTAAAAAGGAAATTTTGAGGAAAATATACCCTGACTTTGTTTATCATGTATTTTTACTTAGTGTTTCATTTCCCTGGGTTCTAATTACATTTTTTTCCTTTTTGCTTCTTAAGGGAAATATGGGCATATCTACAATGCAATTAGAAACTCAATAGATTTTTAGCTTGAATTGTAAAGCAAAGTCTCCTTTATTAATAGTTCTTTGGAAGGTATATGTTTCACAGTTGCTCCTGGAAGAGTTTTTCCAAAATATATTGAGAATTTTTCAGTCATCTTGAATTTTGTATGTCATGAATGGAAACAAATTATATTACCAATTACCCTATCAGATAATAATTCAAAATAATTAATAGCAAGTGACCCTTGGTATTTTTTTAAAAAATTAGACTTATACCCAATGGTTAAGAGGTATTTTTTATATCTGCGATATTTTGACGAAATGTGCAGAAATGTTCTTGCTAGATCTAGTTTTTTCACCTGTCATTTCTCTGTTCCCAGTTGCCAGGCAACCATTCTGATAGCTTGCATCAGCTTACCTTATCCTAAGCATGTTCCTTTGCCTGTCTAGGCCTGACATCATCTCTGTCTTAGAAACACATTGCTGTCCCTAAAGTAGGAACTTTGAAATGCAATTAAAAACCAACAATAAAAGATGAACTTCACTTACGTACAATTACATGTGTTTATATATAACATAAAATAAATACAGAGATATTATATCAGAAATTTTTAACTATGACCTTCTTCTACAAAAATTGATCTTCCTGAGAACAGAATATTTCAATTAATAAAATAGTAAATAACGTTAATTCTGAGAAGCACACCTGATGCTAAACCAAAAAAATTCTGAGTCACAAGATACTTTTCTGATAAAAGGAATCTTGAAATGCAAAAATTTATTCTATGATGAACAGAGATACATATAATTGGACAAGTGAAGTACTTCACAGAACTGAAGTCACAAATGTCTACAATGTCGGCAACCTGCATATCTTCCTATGGCTAAGCCTTCAGCTAAGGCTTTCTGACATCTGTCATTAGAAATTATCAGTTACTCAGAACCTCTTAACTCCCCCACACCCCTGCCTTTTTCTAAGAAGTTTCCTCATTGCTTTGCTAATGAAGAAGAAACACAGGGAACTGCTGTACCAGAGGCTATGATTCTGCCCATCAGGAGAAATGGGGATTTTTTTGTTTGTTTGTTTTAATATGTTTTTAGTTGTAGATGAATACAATATATTTCTTTGTTTATTATTTATTTATTTGTTTGTTTGTTTATTTATTTATTTGTTTTTATGAGGTGCTCTACCACTGAGCCCCAGCCCTAGCCCCTCTTAAGACCATTTTAATGGAACACTTTATTTGCCCAAGTGTCTGCTGCATTATATTGTTAGTTTTTTTTTCTAACAATGATGAATTATAAGTTTTTTTCACTTATAAAAGCCTTGTTTCATCAATTATTGGTATTTTGTTCTTTGAAATAATGAAGATAATCTTATTTTTGTATGTATACTGATTTTACCAGTACGTTGTTAAATGGTACATTTGTTAAAGTATTTTTTATTTAAGTAATAAGATTGTTAGAAATGTTTGTTTTTCTCCACTAATTTCAACTTGGAATTAAAAAAAACTTTTAAAATGCCTTTAATTTTAAAAAATTTGGAAAAAAGCATTTTTTATACTGCTCTTTATTGTACTGAAATGTAATCTGATTCATTGAAAAGGGAATGTAATTAATTTTTTCATGTGTGATGTACCAGTCTTGAGATGATTTAAGAACACATAAAAACTATAAAATTTAGAACTTCAGATTTCAAATTTAGGTCCTAGTTTTCTAAACTATTGTGCTAAAGTGGAAATCTGCTCTATCAAAATCATCCTTGGATGACAAAATATTAAGCATTTTAGGATTGTTTAACCATAATAAAAACTGCAAGATTTACTCTTCTTTATATAGTATGAATTATATTCATTTAACACAAATTCTTATTAATTTAATGTCATCTAATGTTCTATTTATTTTAAAATAAGTATAACTACATATTATGTTTAGGCAATGTTATACTTTGCCATAACATTCAACTGAAATATAAATATATGCATACTCTGATCTTGATGATTATATTTCACTTGAGAAAATCCTCATCAGGAGCAAAACTACACAGAAACCTCATCATTTTTAGTGATCTACTTTAAGAATCTGAAAAAGTTTATCTCTTTTCAACAAGGGTGACCTCAAACAGATCAAGAATAAACAAGCTTGTTTTACCTCATAACTTACTTGACAAGTACATTATAATTTCACTGTTTAAGATCTGTTCAATGTTAAATATTTCTAGTAAATCTTGCAATTAAAAATTATTTCTGGATATATTTATTCTTTGAAATAAATGATAAAGATTTTTTTAGTAAGTCATCCAAACATATATTTATAAAAGAAGGTCATTATTATAACAATTTTTTAGTTTCTGTACTTCATGAGGATTTTTAAGGCTGATTCATTAGGAAAGGGGACAAAAAGGCAAATTCAAAAGGATACATAAACAATTCTATATGCATCTGATTTATTATTATGGTTGTATTTGATTCTAATAAAATGTTTTTCAGTGATGAGAAACCCAAACTTGGGCCAGGCACAGTTGCACACGCCTGTAATTCCAGCAATTAGGGAGGCTGAGGCAGGAGTATTACGAGTTCAAAGCCAGCCTCATCAAAAGTTACTGAGGTGCTAAGTTACTCATAAGACTATTCCTATTTAAAAATAAAAAATAGAGCTTGGGTGTGGCTCTGTGGTCGAGTGCCCCTGAGTTCAATTCCTGGTACCAAAAATAAATAAATAAATAAATAAATAAATACTTTCCCTAATGTATCTGGAGAGAAAATAATTTTGCCTAATATTTTACCTTATTTTGATTACACAAAATGAAAACAGTGACCGTAGAATGTTTAATTTTTTTCATCCCCCTTGCTGAAGTTCTGGAATTTGAATCTTAAAGGGCATAGAATAGCCCAGTTTTCCAGTAATTATTTTAATTCACATTAGGATTTTATGCCAATTATTTAATCAGGAATGAGAGTCTGGCTATTTTTTCTCATTGTTTCTACTATGAAATGAATTGAAGGAATATACTTGGAACTCTGGTAGACTTCATGAAAAGTTTTTTGGAAGTGGGGGAAGAGCTTCAAATGTCTTAATGCCCATTTAAATTTTAGCAAATTTAAACTTATAAACATTTTTCCCTAAATGAAACACTCACCCCCCATGCTTCTGAAATAGTATTTTGAGACCATCTTTGGGAACACTTTTTATAGATTTGACTTCTGGAAAATATAAGAAAAAGATAAAAAAGAGTCTTATTTCCATCAAATTATACTCTTTCCACAGGTATTTATTAATGAGGGAGTGCTAATTAACTCTAAATAGTCAATGTTTTGATACAGAGTCTCTATCCCATTTCTTCTTGGTTTTAAGCCCTCTCTATTTTTGTGTAAATTATTCACACAAGTAGCAGAGGAATAACAGAGATGAATTCAAGAAAAGACACAAATACTTGCAGGAGAGGATGGTTTTACCCAAGTTATTTTAGATCAAAGCCTAATGGATCCATTTTGAGAAATTCTACACAATAAAAGGGGGTTTGTTATCACTAAACCTACTAATTTAGTTCTCTAAATACGGATAGGTGCTGGAAAATTGTAGTAATTTATTACTATTTCCTCTAAAAGTAAGCTGCTCTTATTTTCAAGCACCCAGTAAATTAGATGTTTCTTTTTTTCCACAATGTTCCTAAGGGAATACAAAGGGCAGCTTTAAAGAAAGTGCCATATGCATGAGTCCTGTATTGCTGAAAAAGTGTTGCTTCTGCTTCTGGGGTTATTGAAAACACATTTCACAGCTATAGATTAAAAGGAAAGAATCTACTCAATGAAATACAACTATAGTCTATGTGTAACCAGCAGAAGATTTTTAAGGCGAGGTTTTATTAGATACAAATATTGAAATGTGAAACAAAGTTATAATGAAGAACACTGCAGAGATGAATACAATGACAATGAGAATATAGTTTACTGATTCTGTTTTTCAAGAGTTGATAAGAAAGAAAAGCCATGTTAATAGAAATGTATTTGTAAAATTAAATGAACTAAGCGTGGTTGCTTTCTTTCTTCTTTCTTTTTAACAGTATGAAAGAAGTAGGGGTAGGCCATAAGCAGTGGAGGGGTCTCACGTCATCCACCTGCAAGCAGTGTCCAGTGGTCTATTCCAGTCCTGTCTGTGGTTCAGATGGCCATACCTACTCCTCTCAGGTAAAAACAAATAGTTCCTTAAGGGGACCTTAATATGTTTATTTTTGAGTTTAGATCCCACTGGGGACACCTTATAATATGCTATATTATTTTAAATACATTTTTTTGAAAAAATCTTAATTTTTAAATGTGTCCTGAGTGTTTTGGGTAAACAGTTGTAAGAGGTCTGTGTCTGTCTGCTAAAGTTTTAAGGTGCACATAGAAAAGTAGCTATTGTTAAAAGAGGGAATGGATGTTTCTGGGTCTTCTCAACATGCCTTGGATCTTGGTGAATGTAGTGTGGTGCAGGACCTCAGCTTTGTGTGTTTACAAAATTCATATTGTTAGTACCAGGGAGAATGTACCTAATTACATTATCAAAGCCCACATAAAATGACAAGCAAATTACAAAAACTTATTAAGTTACAATGAAGGATAGAGGTTGTGATATCCAAACTGGTAGGTAGAGCTACATGGGAATCAAATTTTAATCCCAACTTTACGAAAATTGATGGCTGAATAAATTGAGTCAGTGGATTTATTGAATGATTTTTTTCTGGAATCCAGCTAAGACAACTCTATGTATTTCTTTGCTTTAGAAATACAGTATATATTCCAAAAGTGCTGATATGTTTGTGCCAAAGATGTCATTATCCCTAGAAAGTGCTAATTGTATCTGTTTGGTACTGCTTTTAGGATAGTCCTGACAGATGGTCCTTCTTCTTATAACTTGACTTTGCCTTTACACCAATTTGCCATCATAGATGATTTCCATAGGTCTGAGACTATGTTGGAGGACTTATTTGATGATCCCTATTTTTTTAACCTTTATTTTGTTTATTTAGTTTTATGTGGTGCTAGGGATCAAATTCAGTGCCTCACACATACTAGGCAAGTCCCTTGTTCTTGGATAGGCAGAATTAATATTATCAAGATAACCATACTACCATAAGAATTATACAGATTTAATGTAATTAAGTTGCACTAAATTGCAATTAAATTGCATTATACAGATTTAGTTCAAAATTCTAATGACATTCCTCATAGAAAGAGGAAAAGCAGTCATGAAATTCATCTGGAAAACCAGACCCAGAATAGCTAAAGCAATTCTTAGCAAGAAGAATGAAGCACGTGGCATCACTATACCAGATCTTAAACTATACTATGGAGAAATAGTAACAAAAACAGCATGGTATTGGCTACAAAATAGACTGGTAGACCAATGGTACAGAATAGAGGACACAGAGACAAGCCCGTATAATTACAGTTATCTTTCATTAGACAGAGGCACCACCAAAAATATACACTGGAGAAAAGATAGCCTCTTCAACTAATAGTGCTGGGAAAACTGGAAATCCATATGCAACAAAATGAAATTAAACCTCTATCTCTCACCATGCACAAAACTCAACTCAAAGTGGATCAAGGACCTAGGAATTAAACCAGAGACCCTACATCTACTAGAAGAAAAAGTAGGCCCAAATCTCCATCATATCAGATTAGGCTCCTACTTCCTTAACAAGACTCCTATATTGCAAGAATTAAAATCAAGAATTAATAAATGGGATAGATTCAAACTAAAAAGTTTCTTCTCAGCTAAAGAAACAATATCAGTGATGTGTATAGACAGCATACAGTTTGGGAGCAAATTTTTATCACTTGCATATCAAATAGGGCACTAATATCTGGAGTATATAAAGAACTCAAAAATGATGATCACTATGTCATTAAGTGCTTAAACACAGTCCTCATAAATGCATTTGTGGTTAAGTAAATTCATTCTTGTATATTTCCAGTTCCATAGGGTACTCCATTGTTCTTCATGTGTACTAGGCACACAGTGAAGCCTTAGCTTACAAATAAAGTGTTTCTATCAATGTTGTTCCTAAAATTGATTTTCAACATAATCTATATTTGATATTTATTTACATGTGTTATTTTCAGTAAATGCTTTATTTATATAGGAAGATTAAAAATATGGTTAGAATGAATACATGGCTCTTCAGAAACCTCAAATCATCATCTTTATTGTTGCCCATACAAATTTAACTTGGCCACTTTTGCACTTTGAACCACCCATTCTCCTCTTAATTGTTTTCACTGATACCAGGAAAGGGGAATTGCATAAAACAATAAAATTAAACAGAACTCTTAGCCTCACAAGAAATTATATTAAATTCTTGTTACTGTTTTTAAGTTTGTTGTTATTGAAATTCAAATTAGGACTTCCAGGGTTTATTTTCCCTCCCTTAAAGAGAAAGTATTGCTCTAGGCTATTTAAGCTAGATCAAGACCAAAGATCACAAAGGCATGCCTTCTTGAAAAGGTCATTTCATGTTTTCCAACATTCACTATGTTTGAACAACTCTTGGGGCTTGTTATTTATTTCATGGTAACGGTGAGCTCCAAATCCCATGCTGACTCTGATGGTCAACTGAGCCCCCCAATGACATTATTAATCTGGAAGCTGAGTAGCCCTGAGATGGTACAAGTTGTCCAGAAGACAGATACTTTGAGTCCTGGATGTCAGACACTATAGGCAGGTTGGAATATCAGTTTCATTCTTATTCATGTTTCTGTATTTTGGACCCCCCCCACAAGTTTATTTATTTCAGTTAAATGACAAGACTAGGGCATAATTTTTAAAAATGTCTGTTTTTTATTACAATGTGACCAATTTGAATATTATTTGATCAGAGTTCAGACTCAAACTTGTTAGCTTTTCTAGAGTCTCAGCAAAATAAAAACTTCATACACTACAAGACAAATTAACAGATAAAAAACTATGAAAATATAGGTTGAAAAAACCTATATTTTCATATATTGGAACATTTGTAATTTTTATAAGAAATCTTTTTGTAATATCATCTTTTATTACTCTTAAGAGAAATTATTGACTTTTGTGGGATGAATGCTTAGTCTTTTTAAAAGACCAATGATTGTTGAAATTTTGAAAATTCAGCAATGTCATAAAAAAATGAAAACATAACTGTTCAAGTTTATTTGAGAGGTACTCATTCTTAAAATTGACACAAAAATGAAGGTCTTTGTTTCTTTGTTTCAGGCAAAGTCTATTTTGATTGTATGTTAAGCTTCGTTAAGAGAGAGAAATTTTTCCCCAGTATGGAATCTGTGTTTGCTTTTGAAATTGCCTATGTGTGTGTGCACCTGCATTGAAGGAAAACAAATGGAAAGCTTATCCATTTTATACTGGAGTTCTCAACCTAGCTGCAGAGAATTTGCATAAATGGTTCAAGATAAGGCCCCACACATATAAATTTTACATGCTCCCCAGGTAACGTTTATGTGTAACTATGGTTGAGAACCATATGTATACATATGTTTATGTATGTGTGTGTGTGTATATATATATATATATACATATATATATACATATTTGTTATATACTAGAATAATAACACAATAACAGCATTAAATAAGTATTTATATTATATTCTAATATAATATTCCACTTTAAATTTCAACATTCTATGATGTTTTATTCTTTTTGTCATTTACTTTTCCATTATTAGGCGCATTTTTACTGAACTTTTAATGGCTAATAATTTTGGTAACAGAGTTACTATATGTGCATTTTGAAAGGTAGATGATTCCTGACACTTCAACATTAAAGTTTGCTATGTTGAATCTATTAGTATTTAGGATTTAATTGTCCCACCTTCCTTCCCCTAAATACTTCGAGCTGAGATCATTTTATGGTAGGAAAATCAATATTTGGAAATGTAGGGTACTATTTCTATTTAAACTGATTTTCAGCATAGCAGAGGTTTGACTTTTGGCTTAGGTATGCCAACTGGATTGAGGTCACACCTCCAGCACATCAGCATGATAAGTTACTGGGATAAGCTCTCATAAAAGCACTGAACATGAAAAAAAAATACACATGAAATTCATCATAAAATCCCATATTTAAAAGGAATGGAACAGGATGACAAGGGCCATCCTGGCAAAGGTCCCTCGTCTGACATCATGTTCTGTGAGATAAATCTCTATAACTGAGGATAGTTCTAATGTTGAGAAAAGCTGTCCTGTCCTTACACTGATTTAGATTCCAGAACTCCCTATCCTTACCTCTGAAGACATCATGAAACACAAAGATATATTCTTTTTTCTGCATTTACTGGGAAAAATATGACTTCCTGGATCCATTTAAAATGGGAACAAGAAGCTAAAAGGCACTAGCAAAACAGCCTGAGGGGTAGAACATTATTTAATATGTCTAAAACCCTATCCCCGGTGCTTTAGAATAATCTCACACCCATTCATTTATTTAAATATGAACATTTTTTTTGTGAAGCTCATCTGTGCTGTGCTTGAGACATTTAACATTGTTTTAATAGAAATTCAGCCCTCTCTTTTACACTGGCATTTGATCAGATTTGTCATATTTAATTAAATTATATGACTATGGTTTTAGTTGACCGAAGAGATTTTAGGAAGCAAAAAGTGTCATGGATGTAGCATAAACTTCTGACAGAAATACAGGGTTTGAAGTCACTAGGAACCCAAAGAGTACAGCATGGTGTGGCTTAAGTTGAAGGAAAAAGTGTAATGTTTTATTGTTGTCAATCAAAAAATCACTCCTTCAGGAGAATCTAAACAATATGCACTTGTCTGTAAATATTTCATGTTTGTGTTAAATATCATTATCAAGTTAGAAGTGAAAGATGATTTTTTGTCAGTAGACTTAGAAATAATCTGTGAATTATAATGCTTAAATATTTGTAGAGAAATATAGAGTATAAATAAATTCTAAATATTTTTTGTCTTCAATCCTGGGTTTATTTTCTGTTCATATTAATGATTTGAATATATAGAATATTTCATGATCTATATATTGTGTTATTTTATCATTAGTGTATTTCAATTTACACATAAAGGTAAGCAAAATGATAATTTATAGCCATTAAAGACTTTTCTCTTTGAGAAAGGAAAAGGATACAAAATAAAATTAAGTTTGAACGTAAAAATGAAAAACATTTTATGAAAGGATTAATATATTAAACCAACTGCTTCTATTGCTAAATAAAGGATTCTTTTATCTTTTCATTAACAAATAATTCTGCATAGCCTTTCTGTGACAATGGAATGCCTTGCTTTATTTTATTTGTTATTATTATTTTATTGTTTTATTGTTATTTTATTATTCGAATTCCATTTCTACAACTTATGCTCAAGAGATTCAACTTAATTTCCATGATCATATTACACTAAGAAGTCTGGTATATTTCAGGATGGTGAGCATCTTGGAAGACAGTTGCTGAGGTACTGAGTGAGCATACTCCTTTTTCAGGGTTCATGCTCTGCTCTGTCCACCTTTAGAACTCACCTGCCCTTCCCCTCCAGGAATGAATTATTCTATATCTTTCTCTTTAACCTTAACATGGACAGTACATAGACTTACCTCCATGGCCTGATCAAGACTCTTGAGTTAGTATATTAACCCTGATGAGGTTAGGACAAATTTATATCTTGATACATTTTTTTATTTCTTAGATACATAACATTTTTAAGCTTGTAATCTTCTTATGTATGAGCCACTTTGTATCAAAATGGCCTTTTAAAAACTACATTGATATTATTCTAAGATTTATGAAATTCTATTAGTTTACTTGATTATTATTATTAGTTTACATGATTCCTTAGAAAAATGAGAAGCTAGACAATCCATGTGTCTTTTCACACACTCATATTTGAAATGTTGATCATCTATAATATCTAAACCTGAACAATGTTGATCTACTTGTTTTATTTACTCACTTGCCAATTTCACAACACACTGGGGGAAATAAATGTGTTACCATCCATTCAAGTAAGGAGTTTGACATATATGAGCAATGAAAAACCATCAAATTCAATGAATATTCTGAAACCCTCCCTTATTAAGTGGTAATAAATTATTTGACAGTGTTATGAATCCCTTATCATTTTCTGCCTTTTTGACTTAAATCCCTGAGTGACCATCACTTCAGCAATGACTATGGCACCATCAAAGAGAGGCTTCCAAAAGAACATGTGTGTTGTGCCAGAAAACTTTAGTACTATAACCCCAGACCCTGGTCTAGATGTAGAGATGAGGTGAGCATAGGAGTTAAAGCAAGGGATGCCCTGTATTGGGGGGGCTATTTTTTGTTTTAACTTTTTTTTTGAGACATGTTCTCACTATGTTGCCCTAAACTGTGTGGCCCTAAACTCCTGAACCAAAGTAATCCTCTCACCACAGATAGCCTCTCATGTGGCTGGGACATCGGGCATGTTCTGCAGTGCCCAATTTTTTATATTTTTTGTCTTCCATTTATAATAACTTGTGTTTTCATTTTCATTATGATAATGCATGACCTTTTATTACACTAAGTTTCATAAGTTCATATATACATATATGAATATATGTGTGTGTATATTTAAACATGTATCCGAACTTTTCATGATGCATCTAAATTTATATCTTGAGACATTTTCAAGCTTGTAATTTTCTTATGTGTAAGCCACTATGTATGAAATAATTTCGATATATTATTTCTCTTTTATAAATGAGAAATGGGGTAATTTGACCAATATCACTCATTCTCTAAGCAGCTTTTCCATTTTTAAATGTGAACTTGAAGCAGATACACTTTTCCAAAACTTTTTTATTATTGGTATTTATTTTTCTACATTAATACACACAATTATTGTGATAAGTGTATCTATTTGAAACATTAAAAACGATAGCAATATATGGCTTTTACACCTAGGGAGTCATTTCTTCTTCTCTTAAAGCCTGAGATATCATAGCAATTCTCAAAATTGTATTTTCTAAGATTTTTACATAGTAGGTCTAATTTATCATTTTTATAGTTATTACTTTCTACAGAAATGAAATTTTCTACATTTTCTCCCAAAATTTTTAACATTTTAACTTTTAAATTTACATCTGATGCATAATTATTACTTTTAGTACATGGTTGAACTTTGTTTTATAAGAGGTAACTGACTGCTGGATCTTCCTATGTAGCACCTTGCCTCACTGGATTTCTTTGGTACTTGTGTCAAAAACAAAATGGCCCTAGAAGTATTGTTTTGTTTCTGTCTCTACTTTGTTTCAGTGGACTGTTTTTCTTAGGCTTGTACCATGTACCTAAGTTTTTTATATCTTATGCTAACTTTTGAATTCAGGGGCTCTTTTAGTCAGCTTTTGTGTCCCTGTGATTAAAAAAACCTGACAAGAACAACTTGAGGTGGAAAAAGTTGGTTTGGGACTCATGGTTTTCAGAGGTTTCAGTTCTTAGATTTGGCTATCGTAGATGAAGGGCCCCACAGAGGAAGGATGCTCAGTTCATGGCAGGTGGGGAAGATGAGAAAAAGGGAGGGAGAGGAGAAAGGGGCTGCAGGATGAGGTACCCCAGGGCACATCCTCTGTGACCCAACTGTCCAGCCATACTCCACCTGCCTGCAGTTGCCACCCAGTTAGACTCATTCAAACTAAGATGAAAGGTCTCTGGTTTCCATCTAATAATGCAATCATTTTATCTCTGAATGTTCCTGCATTGACAGGAACTTTTAGGGAACACTTTACATCCAAACCTATAAAATTTTTAATATTGTTTTGGTGGTTGTCGTTTGTATTTATGTATGAATTTCAGATTCAGTTTGTCAGTTTCTATAAAGAATCAACTAGAATTATGATTTGGATTTTATTGAATACATAGGTAAATTCAAAGAAAATTAATATATGCCAAAAGTTGAATTGTCAACTCCACACACTTGTCTATCTCTTCATTTAGTTAGATTTCACAATTAATGTTTAGTATTTTTCTGAATAGAGGCCTATAATGTTTTTTGTTGAATTTAAAACTAAGTAATTTTATTAGTGCTATTGTGAGTTGAATTTTTATTTTTAATTGTTTTTAATATATTGTCATATAGTTCTTTTTCTATATTGATCTTATATGTTGCCACTTTTCTACGTTTACTTACTATTTCTAATGATCTCAGAATTTTCTGAATATCCAGTTTTTCTCTATATGAAAAAAAGGCAGATGTATCTCTTCCTTTCCTATATTTAATGTCTTTTACTTCATTAATTTGCCTTATTGTTCTGGCTAAGTAGTGTTTAATGTACCTTCTTGCATTAGTCCCAATTAAGATAATCTTAGGCATTTTCACTAGTAGGTAGAAAGTTACATATAGTTTTTTTGTCCGTGAAAAAAAATTAAAAACCTTAGTAGAGCATAAGGAAATTTTAACCTGGATTTCTGCAGCCTTCATAGAATAGAGACATGGAGTGCCAATATCTTATGTTGCCAATATCTTATGCACCACCAAAAGAAAGGATTTATACTACATGCATGCACTCATGGAATTTTTGTATTAAATTTTATTTCTTAAATAGTAAAATATTTGCCTCTTAAATAAAATATCATCTTTTATAATATTTCACATGGTTTATAAGAGATTAGTTTCTCAAAATTTTAAAACATATAGAATATTCTTGAAAATACATATTCTTTAGAGAAGTATAATAATAATGACAATAGGTGTATACTAATTATAGCAAAAGTATTCTCAAGTAGCATTAGGTATAAATTGCTAAAATAATTGGGCAATGATATTTGGTATTTTACATGTTATAATTTAACCTTCAAAGCAAACTTGTAAGATATATTGGGTAGTGATCCTCAATATGCAGATAACTGAAAGGAATCCCTAGGAGACAGGGAACTGAGAAGCAGCAATGCTGGAGATGAAGCCCAGTTTAGAGCTCACACGGTTAACCACAGTGCTATACTTTGCAATAAAACTGCCAGCAAGATTCGAGTTGATGGATTTTATATGTGTGGGTTTTAACTTCATGTTCTCCTTTGAAACATCAATTATTCATCATTTTTCCAGGATAAAGGAACCATGGGAGGTAATAGGAGAGATTTCAAGGAGTGATATACATTCCAACTCTTTAAAAACTTATATTGTAGGAAGGTAAATAGGTTATCCAATGTGCACCGATACCAGTAGCATGTTCCATTCTTATTCTGTTGGTATTAGTTATTCTAGCTAATGTATTCACAGAATTTCTAGGAAGTTCAAAAATCAATATACATACATTCACTTTGGAAAAGCTCATTTCTTTTGTCAAAGATGCACAACTCATATCAACAACAACAAAAGAATCAAAAAAAACTAACATCTTGTGAATACCTAATATATTTAAATCAGTGTTCTAGGTTATTTATACAACATTAACAAATTAAATTAATGTGTTAATTTTATATGCATTAATTTATTCCTTTAAGAATTCTAAAAGATATATTCATTTGTTTTATCTACATTTCAAAGGTAGTCTGAAGCATAAAGATGTTTAATATATTATTAAGGACAGAGAACTGGTAAAGAGCAGGGATAATAATATTTTGTATCAACATGAATAAAAACATGCATGTTATAAAACTAATAATATAGCAAAATATTTTATATAATGGAGTGCACATATGGTTTTTATTAATATGCTATATAAGTAATGAGGATAATTTGCTATAAAGATGTAATTTAAAAATTAATACAAAAAGGAATCATTTTTCTAAACAAGGAAAATGGTATGCTATAAATAATATGTACTTTATAAACTTGTAATAATATGAATTATAAAATGAACACAAAAAGATGTGGCTGTCATACTATTTACAGTTCATTCATAGACAAATTACATATTTTCCCACAATCTCTCTCCAGATTCAAAAGCCAACGACCTCAACAAATTCTGTAAACAATCAAAATACACTATAGAAGTTCAGGTAGTTGGTAGTTCCTTGAGCTTCCACCTGCCTTTTCTACCTGACATGAGGATTTAATATATATATCAAGATGCATTCATGATTGCATAAATATCACAACTTGATCTACAAGAGGCCTTAAGGTTACAGCTTCCAAAATAATTTACCCAGTGATTCACCTGACCCAAATGCCTTCTTATATCAACTTTTCTGGTTGGATACTTCCTGTACATGAAGAACTCCCTGAAAGGTAGCCATAAATAATGACTCAGTTATCCCATCTATAAATATGTAACCAAGAATGGATTCATTTAAGAGAGATCTCCTGTTAAATGAGGGGCATCTGATCTACTGGTAGTGTTTCTCAAAACAACTGAAGGACTCTTAGACCACTCCGGAGGCATAAGTCAACCAAACATTTTATTCATAAGGGTATAATGCAGGAGCAACAAGGGCATTCTGTGGAAACTAGAGAGACCAATTATGTTCCAAAACATTGGCCTGTCTGAACCACTACCAGGGGACTCAGATCTAGAATTGAGTTTAAATCCCTAAGATTCTCTTGAACAGCCTGACACATGGAGAGTCACAACAGCCAGATATCAGCCTATGGCTGCTCTTAGGAGAAGTAGCAAAAAAATCCTGAATAAGTACAAGAACATACATGCCCTCTTTTGGAACAATATTCAACCATCAAATGGTGTGTGAACTATGTGGAAGTGTGGGAGGTAGAATCAGAAATCTTTTTGAGTATACGACTTCAGAGACTAACCTCATCTAGACAATATCAGATTCTTGAAGTTGACAGGGAGAATGGAAGATCATTAAACACCTTGCTGATCATTACCTTATTTAGTAGATTTGGTGATAATAGGTACAGTATTGTCAGATTGCAGACTATCCACAAAAACTCATGACCCAGATTAGTTTCAGAGGACATGATAATGGAACCACAGTCACATGACCAAATGGGATATCAACAGCATTACTGGAAAAAAACAAAAAGTGTTAACAGACATTTTCACCTTAAAGAGTTCATTAGGTTGGTGGCAGTCCCAAAGGTAGGGAATATGGCACAGCTTGCTAGATGGCTTTCTCACCAGCTTCTTGGTTTACCTTATAGAAAGGACCAAGGTAAAGGTCTGAGTGTAGAACATAGACTAGCCTATACCAAAAGGCAGTAAGGATACGACATTTTGGAGAAAATGAGCAAAGTCAGCAGTTTTTCTTCCCTGCTGGAGACCATGAGCCTTGTGGAGACACACAATAGTCCTAGGGAGCTTTATCTAGTGAGCAGGTCTTTGAACCTATTGGAGTATTCCCTAGTGACTGTTCTCCACAATGACCAAGGTAACTGCATTCCTGCTCTTTCATAAAATAATAAATAATATATGAGTGTTTAAAAGTGCACCTTAGTATTGGAGATATATGTAGAAAGATTTTCAAATTAAATGCATAACAACTTACTTTTTTCTTTCTAAATATTTCCTGACTTTGTGCTGATACTAGATGCATTTGATTTAAGTATTTTTCTCTTTTTATACAGTGCAAGCTAGAATATCAGGCATGTATCTTAGGAAAGCATATCTCAGTCAAATGTGAAGTACGTTGCCCATGTGCTTCAGTTAAGTCCATGAGTACAAGCAGAAACATTAAGAGAGGTAAGTGATGAACATTTATTTGTAGCTTTATATTTGTTCCAACCTATTAAAAAGTTTTGCAATAAGTGACATTAAGTGCAGAATGAAATTTACTCTTATACATGTAGCTAACAGTTATTATGTCTATTTTTCTACCTTTTAGCCCCATAGCAAATAATTGTTTTTATATTTTTGACATTTCTTATCAGAATAAATAGGAAATCTAAAGAAAACCATTTCTTTTCAACGTGTTTACTATATGCCTTCTATAAATAATTATGTATGAAACGTGTCTTTTAGGTCTTGCTCTGTTTATTTTTATACTTATTTATTTCTATCATATATTGCATAGGTATAATTTCCTATAGAATAATTTCATAAATTAAACACTATTTTCTTTATTTGACACCAAATAAACTAATTCTGTGAGATTAATATAATGTATGTATTATAGTATAACTTTTGAATTTTCTTAGATTATTTATTGTAGTTTTTATGGTATTATTTATATATTTTATAATTTATCTATTGATTTATTTATTTGATACTGGAGATCGAATTCAGGGGCACTTAACAACTGAGACACACCCTCCCCATTTTGTATATTTTTTTATTTAGAGACAGGGTATTGCTGAGTTGCTAAGGCTGGCTTTGAACTTGTGATCCTTCTGTCTCAGCCTCCCAGGCTGCTGGGATTCAGGCATGTGCCACCACACTTGGCCTTATTGATGCTTTTTAAAAAGCCTCCATGGCTGTTAGTTTGATTCCTCCACAGCTCTAGATAAAGAAGGTAGTGTAGGGAATAGATGTTTCTTTAAGTCAAAAACTATTTTACAGATAACTATCAACATTTTCCATGTATTTTATAACTCTCTGACACTTGTAATTAAAAATATCATGGGGTGCCTTTATTGTGGTAGAGAATTGATTTTTGCCTTTTTTCCCCCTCAAAAACTGTGAATAATAGATATGTAGACTAAAAAAATGTGTAGTTAATGTGAAATGCATTCAACACACTATACATTCTGTTGAACATGGTGTACCAGTCAGCTTTCTGCTATTGTGGCATAATATCTCAGATAATTAATTTATAAGGAGGAAAGGTTTATTTTTTTCAGAGTTTCAGAGCTTTCAGTCCATGGTGACTTGACTTGATAGCTACTGGGCTTGTAATAGTCCTCCTGTTTATCGTGCTGGGAGCACATGACAAAGGAGCTGCTCACCTCTGGGTAGCCATGAAGCAAAGACAAGGGGCCAGAGTCCCAATATGCCCCTGACCTAACTTCCTCCAAGGCCTCCCAGTGCCCAATTAAATGTTCCCCCACGCCCCTATCATGCCACAGGCTAGAGACCAAACTTTTAGGGACATTCAAAATCTAAATTAAAGCACTTGCTAGTCCATGTTATAGTCTCATAATGAATATTTAATAAAGGCATCTAATCTTCAATTATGTCACTTATATCAGACTTTACCCAATGAAGTTATATTTGAAATTACAAATTTAAAATTAAAAAAAAATGTAATGACATTAAATTTAGCAGAGGAGACAGTGAGGTTTGTTTGTCCAAAGTAAATTACATAATTTGCAAACAACTGTTAAGTTAGTGCTAAAACTTGAGGTCACCAATAGAATGAGACTGACTGGTGGAAAGGGTGAAGTGGTCTTCTAGGACGTCTGATCTTTAATCCTCACTTTTGCTGCCTCACCCCAGTGTAGGGCCATCTTCAGAGCTCGCTTCCTTCTTTATTCCCTCCTCTGTATCCTGGATTTTCTCTCTCCATCTTAAGCCCAAATAAGGATTTCCAGCACCACTCTGAATCTATCAATCATCCCCCACATGATTCAGAATCAATTATAATTTTCCTTTCGCCAAGATTCTTTGATGCTTGAAATTTCCTGATCCACACTCCCAATTTAGACATCGATTGATTTGAAGAAACAGTGGAATACATTTTCATCTGAAAAATCATAGGCATGAAATAAATCCTAGCACATTTGATATCTATGTTTCTTTCTTTCACTGGGAGCCTTTAATAACATCTGAGAAGTAGCTCTAATAAATATATATTTAGGATACATTACAGTTCTTCAATAAGATTTCTCTTCAGTAATATTTCCTGCTTTTAGATTACTCATGAATGGGAACATATGTTGGAGATAGTATGAATTTATCATAATCTTCTAGAATTTGCATTAAATATTGGAAGGTAACACATATGAGAGGACCCTTGTGAATAAACAATAATTATGTTATTATTTAAGTTTTCTGTACAGTGTTTATGTTAAAATGTCAAGAAAGAAACTTTTCTTAAAGTCTTATCATCAGGGGATAAAGATCATTTGTGTTCAATTGTGCATTGAGAAATAGGCAAGAGGAATTTAAACTAATCCTGCTCTGACAGATTGTCAGGGCAAAGTAAGTACAGGATTTTGCTAGCTGCTGTGGGAAAGCAGTGCAGAAAATTTTGAATGTCATTTCTCCACAGTGCCAAAGGCCAAGAAACAAGGGAAATGTAAAACTGAGTTCCAAATCATTTCTAATCTTTCAACACCCATTTATATTAGAAGCATGTCTTAGGTGAACTGTGCAATGCAGGAAATGTTACTTGATATTATTTCTGTTCTAGAAGAAGAGGGGAAGAAACAACTAACAATAAAATATTTCTTAAATCTTTCTGGCTTCCTCCATTTGAGGTTAAACTGACACCAGAGTATGTTTTCACCTTCTTTGCAGAATAAATCATTTAAATCTGCTTGGACTGCAGTAAGACTAATAAAAATAGATTTCCTTTATAAAGAAAGTAGAGGAAAATTAATTTCTCCTCCATTCTCCTAATGTATTCCATAATGTGTTCCATGTATGTAGGTTCATGTGTCTATATCCAAGTAGCATAACTAAAAAACAATATAATTTACATTTCTTATGATCATGGATTCTGATTTTTTAAAGTAGATAATCATACCATTCTTCAATCAGAAACTTCTAGATTTCTTTCATAAATTTGTTCTTCTTTTCTCTTTCCCTTCATTTAAAAACAAAAGTACAGTCTTCAGTACTGCAAAAAATATAGTGTTAATTAACAAAGAACAATTTTATTCAAAGATTACTGACCTTTCAGCTGATTTTTTTAAGTTCCCTGATGTTTTTATATGGCTAGGGAAATATAAGATTCATAGTTGTGAGCATGGACTATGAATAAGCCATTTTCCACATACATATTTAGCAATTCTAAATCATAAAAAGAACTTACAGAATCAAATACCAAGATAATTGGTAAAGACCTTGGAAAGGATTTATATTGTGGATGGTAAATCAAAAGAATTACCTTAGACAAATCTTAATTGCTCACATGGCAGTGATTTACAGATATAGTAAACTTTAGACTTAGGCATATCCAAAGTGCTCCCTTTGGTCACTCATTTGATTGGTTAGATGCAAGAGTTTATTTTAATTGTTGTTATTCTTATTACAAATTCAGATTTTCCCAAGTGTGAAATATTTTTCTTGATTCTGAGTCTTATATATCTCATCTTTTAGAATTTTATTCATTTTAAATAATGTCATTTTTAATATTTTTAACACTACCAACAGGTATCTAAACACACCATCACACTCCTAATAATTTGTAATACCAAATTTCAGTGGAAGCAGCCATCAAAACAAAGACAATACATAAAAGATTTCAGCAGATCAACTGAGTGAAAGGAATAGAACATAAAAAGGAAATAGATCACAAAAGTTATAGCACACATTCAAGGAAATCATATGTTCCTTCGGTTCTTGGATGCAGAGTGCTTTTTAGGGAAACATGCTGCAACCATTGCCAGACACGAATGCTCTGGTTTTAATTCATTGAATTCAGACACACAAAGAAGTTTAAGGTCTTGAAAGAAAATTTCCCAAACATTTTCTTACTCTTACTATGTAACTGTTCTATACAGGCAATTTCATGTTTATGTCTTTGGGAAAGAGGTAGGAAAATAGAAATGGAATAGAATTGCTGGAATAGAATTCACAAGGCTTGGAATGAATATGATAGACAAGGAAATTAATGTATCAAAGATAATTGAGTTTAATAATCTGGGAGATTTATGCATGCTAACACAAATGTCTAGTTTATCTTCCTGAACTTGTGAGTCATACTGTTTCTCTACCTTCATTTTTTTTGTACAACTCAAGGTTCCTTTTACCAAGAGCTGAGAATAGGTAAATTGCATAGTTCCCTTTATGCCTTATTCTCTAGATGATAAGAATTAAATAACTGTGTAATCATGATTCTATTTATTTATAAACTATACTTGCTCCAAATTTTGATTAAGTTTTTTTATTTTTAACTATTTTTCCTATTTTCTTTTTTTATTATTAGTTGTTCAAAACATTACAAAGCTTTTGACATATCATATTTCATACATTTGATTCAAGCAGATTATGAACTCCCATTTTTACCCCATATACATATTGCAGATTCACATTGGTTCCACATCCACTTTTTTGCATACTGCCATACTCGTGTCTGTTGTATTTTTCATACTTTCTACCTGCATTGTGCATTGTTATCCTATAAGGTAGCAAAAATTAGTGTTTATAGTGTAGATTTTAAAATCATAGTTTTCCACTGATGAACATGTATATATTGGCAATATATATATATTTAAGCTTATAAATCATAGTTTCTTTGATTACAAAAACATTGGAGGGTTTTCAACTTTTTCTGTCATTCATAGTATTTATAAATTTCGAGAATTCATTGTATACTTTGAAATAGCTTAGCAGTATAATTCTGTAGCCAAGAGGTTAATGGTTATTTTCTTTAATAAACCTGATACATTCTTTCACATCTGTTGGTCTTTTCAGTATGTGTTGTGTGTGTGTGTGTGTGTGTATTGCTTCTTTTATTATGTTAATATAAATTATGTTAATTTATATTTCAAATGAATGACCATTTTTGAAGGTTTTGAATGTATTATCCAAAGTTGTATATGATATAAATTTGTAATTAAAAACACCTTTTCTAGGTCACAAGACTTTTAGGAAATATGTAATAGACTTTATAACTCTGAACTCATTCATTAATGCCTGAACTTCCATTCTTCACTGTTTAAGCAATTACATTTTGTAAAATTTAGATTTTCTTAAATTCTTTAGTACTTTGGGTTTCCTAATTAGTTTGTATCAGAATATGGTTTTACTAAAATGCACATTCGACACCGTAGAAAAAGACTAACACCAGTATGCTAATATATTCTGGCAACATGCATACATAAGTACAACATTTATAAACAGTAAGTTCTCTGATTTTTATTAGCTTTAGAGAATTATAAAATTAAATAAATTTATTGACAAGTGTTGCATGATAATTTACAATAAAATAAATGTTAAATTTTTAGAGTATTTATTCTTGGATTAAAGCTAATATTGTTCCAAAACAGAACATAAACTGAACAAAAGTACATTTTAAATTTGGAAATTGTTAGAGCTATTCCTTGAAGACTATATTTTGTGAAGCTATTCAAAGGATTAATTTAGAATTTCACACAAATATTTTAATTTGCACATAAAATTACTGTGGGATTTTTATCTTCCCTATAAATTCTAGCCAGAATCATTTTATTTTAAGCTTATGCACTTGCACATTATCAGATATGAAAGTAGAAATCCTCCTATTTTAATTATTGTAGCCTTAAAGGACTGTTTATACTTATTCTTTATTCAACTTCTTTCCAATCTTTATTCTTTCATATACTTTGAGGATAAATGGTTGCAAAATGTAGTAGAAGCACTCTTTTAAAAGTAGCAGTCATAGTCACAGTACTTGATAAGAACAAATCAGAACTGACTCACACCCAAACAAGATCAAGGCAAATAGTAATAGTAGTGGCCTATGGGTACCTAGTAGATGAACATTAAGTTTAAATAAAACCCAAAGATGAATTCTGGAACTTGATGTTTCTGGGTTTCCATGAATAGGCTGAAATGCATTAAGAGTCTGATATCCATCAACCCTTTTCCTGAAATTCACATGTGTACGTTTTTTTGAAAGAGCACATAAAATTACTATTAATGGAGTGATGATATTTCCAAACTTTTTCTAAGTTCTGATCTGCATCATATTGATTTAATGATGAATGCTCTTGACGGGTTTTAATCTTAAACTAGATACTACATTCCTTTCATTTCATTACATTGAAATCAAGAAAGGAAATAAATAATCACATACCTCAGATAAAGGCACAAAATTACCTATTTCCAAGAATATTTCAGTTTTTGCGTTTCTGGGACCAAAAGTCCTGACAAGAACTATTAGAAGAAAAAAAGTTTATTTTGGATCATGGTTTCAGAGATCTTAGTCCATAAATGGCACACTCTATTGCTCTGGGGCCAAGGTAAAGTAGAACATCATGGTGAAAGAGTGTGGAGGAAGAAAACAGCTCAAGAGGTGGCAAGGAGGAAGCAGAAAGAGTTTTGCTCACGAGGGACTAAATATAAACCCCAAAGGAACACTGCCAGTGACCTCCCTTCTCCATCCACTCCCAACTTGCCTACATTTCTTTCATTGTCTTACACATGAGATTTTGGGGATATCTCAGATATTAACCATAAGAACTCATGCCCACTATCTGCCTTTCCACTCAATGGTTATGTGACAATGAATATCATCCCCATAGTAGGTTGTATTGACCTCCATCAATATTGAATATTATGGAAGGTATTAATGTTATATGTGCTGTTCCACTACTAATTTAGAATGTATTAAGTTTTCCAACTCTGTCTAGTGAGGTCAAATAATTTGTATTTAGAAGATCTCGTGTGGTAAGTGACATAATTATGAAATATATTTCATGAAGTGTAGCACCACATACATTTTTAAGACTGTATTACAGTTTATGTCATTTATAAGCTTTTTACAACACTGTGGGTGAGATTTGAGGTATCCAGTGATAGTTTAAAGCCTCAAAATGAGAAAAGGACAGTCAGTGCAGTATGTACATAGTCTCATGAAGACATTGTTGGTTTGTTATTTCAGAAATAGGAAAACACCTACAGATTGTCCATTTTAAATATAAAAATATTGTCCATATTTTGTGGAGAAAACAAGAAAGCTTAAAGCCAGTTTGAATCAAAAACAAAAAAGTGATAATGCATTCTTTTTTCTGTAATACCTATTCAAAATGAGTAATTTAGTCTAACCAGCCATCCAGAGCAATACTACGCTATACTTCTTTGTTTTATAATTTCTGAATTAATATTAATTAATTTATTGAATGAATCATTTTATCTTAGTAACAAACAACTTTTGAGAGCTAATGATTTGTCAAATTATTTGCTATTTTGTAAGTGTCTAAGGAAATATATAGATACAATCATGTGTTGTTTATATTGGTAGGTTAAAGAATGTTGAACTATGTCCATGATTTTCTTTTATTGGAAAAGATAACAAAAATAAAATCATATTTCATTTAATTCCACAAAACTCAATAATTTTAAAGTGACAATTTTAAAGTGTTCATGTTTTTCTGAGTTTCATTATAATTTATACTTTCATTATTTGCTTGATAAGCTTATTTTACAAACATTTTATTAAGGTCTATGGATAATTCATAATATAAAAAAGAGGTAATATATTTAGTAAATAGTAGAACAAATCAGTCTTCAAGGGTTTTCAGTGAGTACAAAAAATATGAGAGAGGTTATACATGGAGTTTTGAAAAGTTTGAGACATGTGGTAGTTAAATATGATGGTTCAATGGTGAAGAAACATGAGCAGTTATGAGGTCAGTAATAACTGCACTGGAATGATGGTGACTAAGAGATTGGGGATGGGAAGCAGATAGATGAGGGACTAAAAAATGTGTAGGGAGCTAAATGGTTAGGACTTGTTGTTTGATCAAATATAGGAAAGAAGAGGCAAATTAATGGTAACTCTTGAAAAGACTGTGCTGATAAAACTGATAAAAAAATTGGTACAATGTCCATATGAGATAGGAAGGATGTTAAGTTTGGTATTGGACACCATGTGTTTAAGGTGTCTATGGACTGCCATGTTTAGACACCATCATGTTTACATATCTAAGGTTAGAGATCTGGGTTGGAATAGACCCAGTTAATAATCAAACCACTACAGTGGATAAAATCTAATGATGTGCACAAGTGAGAAGAACTAGGTGAGTTTTCCAGTTTTCCATTGCTGTTACCAAAGTACTTGAGAATAACAATGTGGAAAGGAAAAGTTTATTTTGAGCTCACCATTTCAGAGGTTCAGTTCATGGACTGATGGCTCTGATGCTCTGGGAAAGAGATGAGGCAGAACATCATGGCTATAGGGCATGGCAGAGTAGTAATATTCAACAGATACAGAAGAGGAGGGAGCCAGGGGGCCAAAATACATGAACCCCAATGACCCATATCCTCCAGCCACACTCATCTGCATACAGTTAGTACTCAGTGAAGTAGTACTTTCAGATTTATTGATTTATGAAATGGATTAATTCATTAATTCAGTTACAGCTTTCATATTCTGATTACTTCAATCATTCCTGCTTTAACACAGGAGCTCTAGTGAGACAACCTCACATCCAAACTGTAACACAGGCACATACATTGAAGAGGAAGGAGAATCTATGGAGGAATTGATGGAATTCAAATGAGAAACAAAACTCCTGAATACAGAAGCAATGTTCAGTAATATAAAGCCTGAGAAATGACCACAAGTATTTGCATTTAAAATGTCAGTTACAACCGTAGAAAGAGCATCTAGTGTGAGTTAAATGAAATAATGTAAATAAATTACTTGGCATATTATATAAGATGCAATAAACGTTCTGTCTCCCACTACAGTTTGTCTCCTATCCCCAACATAAAATTCATTTCCACCACTGTGGTGGGGTTGAGTGAACAAAATGTAGATGTCAAGTATGAGAAAGTGAAGACTATTTTCTGTAGAGCAGTTGACATTTGAGGAAATTAAAACTCAAATAATTAAAGGACTTTCCTTTAATTTGAAATAGTTACCAGGCTACCTTTCTAACTTTTCCTAGCCTACCCTCTGTATATTTTTTCTAACTTCAAAAAGACTGATTTCAGGCCAGACTTGTGACTTTTATAAAAACTGTTTAAATCCCTTAAATAGGTTGAACTTAACTTTTTAGTAATTTGAAAAACTGGACTAAAAAAAAAAAAGAACTGGACTTATGCCATTTAACACTCATTGATATAAGCTTGACACTCCTTTAGTTACTTTACATGTATTATTTCATTTAATCCTCAGAAAATCCTATGAAGTGTATGCTGCTTATATAGTCATTTTAGAAATAATTAGGTTAACATACAGAGAAGTTATTTAACCACGCAAAAGTAACACAGTTAAAAAGTGTTAGGGAGAGAATTTCAACCTATCCTGGCTTACCCTAACTATATTATCAAGCTAGCTCTTCAGAGTTTCTATTCTATTAGATCATCTATGCTTTTTCACTAAAAATATATGGCATTGATGACATGTGTAAAATAATTTATAGTATATATTACATTAGTAACCAAGCAGAGATATATAAAGAATGATATTAGCTTTTAAGAGTAAATTGAGTGCAAGCAAATAGTTATGCATATATATATATTTTTTTAAAAAAGCAATGCTAATCATGTTGTGTTACTTGTTGAAAGTCTAAGATTTAGTACCTTATGTCAACTACAATCTTGGCCAACTCCTGAGAGTGTATATTTTCTGGAGCCAAATTTTCAGAAAATATTACATAATAAAGTTTCTGAGATGCCAACAAGGAAGGATGCAACATTTAGCTTTCTTTTCTTAATGTCTTGTTTGTATCTTCCCCTGCAGGATTTTTCATGTTTCCAGGGTGATTCACGAAGATCATTATGGTAGTGGTGGACAACTTACTTAATGTGTTACTAATTAATCTCTCACATATTTTCTTCTAAATTACATTAATGCCAATTTTCATTTATTTTTGGCAAAATTACCACTGTTTTTATTAGTTTTACAGAATCACTAAAATCAGGAAAACATAAAATCATTTGAGATGATATTACCAAAAATCACAAATCTGTTCAATGATTCAATACATTATTTCCCCAAGACATTGCTCATAATGAAAGTATAATATATATCCCTAAACAAAAATGACTTGATGATGAGAATTTCCACATTATTATGTATTCTGAATTTGGATATGAAATAGTTTTATTTTCTCAGTTTCCTTTTTATCACGTCTTTTTCTTCTTTTGTATCCTCACCAAAATGTGGTATTTAAGCACCCTTCTTGATCGAAATTTATGTCAGATTTTCTTAAGAAGACAATTTATGCGGTTTTATGTTGGATTTTTCTGAAAATGAGATCTCTAGTTACTCTTTCTTTTTTGTAATGAAAGTTTTTACTGAAAATTTGACAGTTGTATCACCATAAAGGAATTTTTTCAACAGTAATAACAGAATTCAACTAAAGAAAAATAAGTCACCAATGAATATTTATTAATAACCTGAGAAAACAGCCACAGAGAAATATATTTCTGAATCACAATAAGAGAATTTTAAAATGTCTCCCAAAGATTTTGAATTTGAGTTTCTATATTTCAATAATAATTTGTGTATATGGTAAAACACTAAGTAGTTCAATGAGATCAACTGTAACCTGCACCAGCCCCTAAAACCCCACTTTATTGATTAGAAAAAAGCGTAGAGTTTCTTATGTCTATAAATAATTTTATTGCAATGTGATATACTATGCCATGGATCTATGTCCATCACCAATATCTAGTTCCAAGTGATGTACCAATAAAATGACAATATCAAGATCAAAGAGATCCTCTTTTTACCATCATGAGTTGCTTAAAGTTGTGTAAAATTTTAATCTTGTATTTGAGGAATTTTTTTCTGATTTGACTTTATTTGCATTTATTTTATCCTGAATTCATTCCTAGGCCATGTGTTTTTGTTTCTTGGGTTTCTTAATTCTCTCCACAGAGTTTCTAAATAGCTCTCTTTTGTTCCTTGTGTTTTTGTTTTGAAAGAACCATACACCATTAGTTTATTGGTATGTGGCTTATATACTGAAGGATTTTTTTCCCAAATCCGTTAGTCTCATAAATTATTCCAAAATGCTGCTCACATCCCCCATGCTGTGTAGGGAAGAAATTCTCCATAGTGTTTTTGACTCTTCAATCTATGTTTTCAAGTAAACCTTCCTGGGATAATTTTTCCCTCCAGCCTTGAGTGGGACATATTTAATTACCTTGTAGTGAAAGTCACTTGCTTCTCCAAGATTCATTTCCATTCACAGTAATACAGGGAATGTCTTCCTCCAAGGTAACAGTGCTAAGTTTGCTAAAAGTCTTCTCAAGGGAGAGGGCTGGGCAGCTCCTAAGCCCCCTTTCCCAGTTGTGCCACAGATCCACCATGTGCTCAAGATTCCCCTGGACCCCTTTCCCCCATGAGAGCTTGGGAGAATGGTAACCCCAGTGGATAAGAGACTCAAGCTACCCCTTGTGCCATGAATAATCAGTATTAGGAAGATTGGGTAAGTGGGCATATCAGTGCTCTCCACAGGGCACTTTGTCTATACTTTCTTCTCCTTGTCATCCTGTGCAGATGTTTTCTAAACCTGAAATAAACCTACATCTGTAACTCTCATATATTCCACTCTTGCACTGTACCTACATTTTTACTGATTCATTATCTTTACTTTTTTTATGACATTTCTTTTAGCTTTGTTTGGCCATATATATTTTGTTATTGTCTTTATAGGTAGATGTAGATGGTGGAGTGTTGGCAGACTTTGAATATAAGAAAATTCTTTATTTTGATCATAGGATTGGACAACAGTATGCCTAAGAATTTAATGTTAGATGAAATAACATAGTCCTTCTGTATTTGAAGAAATTGGTCCCTTGTTTTCTCCTACTGATTGAGAACAATAGTGTCTCTTATATCACATCATTTTGCATTTATCTCATATACCAGATACTGTAGAGTACTGTATCAATAAAATTAGTGTTATACTTATAGAACGAGCTGTACCTACTAGAAAATCCAAACCTATATGTTAAATAATTAGGCACTTAATTTTCTTCAGAAGTAAATATTTTATCATACATTCATACATAATTTCAGATTCTTATTCTTTGAAATATTCAAGCATATCATGGAAAAATATCATTTTATTAAAAAGAATTTCTAATTTATGTTAAATTCTGGTATGTCATTACTGTTTCACATTTTGAAAATATAACAGGTATATCCATGTATACCTTTAAAAAGCTTTAAATGTCAGCCAATCCTCTATCAGATAATTCCCTTACAGATTTTGGCCACATTGAAGCATGACAAAATGAAGGAACACAATTATTTGAGACAAAAATGTTTTACATTTGGACAGATTATTATGACCTTCTGATATTATAGTCTCTTCATATAAATAGAAGATATGGATATAATTACTTAACTAGGTTAGTCAAAAGGACTTTTTTATTAAAATTCTACAATTTAAGGTATTACTTCTTCCAATAAGATATTAAATTTGCATCAGGCCTAATTTTCCATCATTTTGCATTTATCTCATATACCAGATCAGGTTTCATTTCTAAGAATTATGATCATTATAATGCTTCCTTTAAAATACAACTATCCAGGGAGTCCATTAGTAGCTAAACTCAGGTGCTATGGTTGATATGAATATCTTTATGTCAGTGATACTGCTGCTGCTTTGAAGTTTGACCCTGAGGTTAGTTAAGCACTCTAATTTCCAATGTCCTCTTCTATAAATTAGGTAAAATATAATCCACTGGGCAACTGTGAAGATTAGATTGAATTAAGTAGATGTAGTGTCCTTAGCATGGTATCTAAATGATAACATTTATTTGTCAAGATCTGCGTTGGTCAAGGTTCTGATACTTCACCCTACTTGGAAGTCAGCCTGCTAGCTGGTTCATAGATGGTAGCAGCACACAGCAGACTCTTAGCACAGAGATATGGAACATTACTGCTAACACCAAAAGCTCACTGTATGCATTCATTCCACAGATGAGAATCAGAACAGTGCAGGAGAATATTCTGCACACAGTGGGGCTTAGTCTCAATTGAGGAACCTCAGACATGGGAAACTCTTATTATTCACATAACTAGCATAGTAGCAACCTTGTCCAAACTGGGTCCCAAAAAAAGTCTTATCTTTATTTTTCTAGAAAGCATTGTACTTTCCCATATGGAGGGTGGGAATACTGTCTCAATCTTCCAACCTCATTTGCTAAACAACATCTTTGATATGATAGTCTGGAACAAAACATTTTATAAGGTGCATGTACATACAAGGGACACTGAGGCACTCTCTCTCAACACCATCATTAGCAAATTCTTCCTTGCTTCTTAGTGAATACCCACATGCTTTGAGCTCTTCAATGCTACTTTGCCTTCTTCTCTTTCTTATGAAATCTGCCTCTCTTGCCTCACTTGAGTTCTGTACCTTTCCCTGACTACCAGCTCCTTTGCCTAGAATCCTCCCTAATGTCATTTATGAAAAGTGATCAGAAAATTATTATTGAGATCAAGTGAGTTAAGTTTACAAATTAATTAGGAGTCTAAATAATGTAGTAGTAAGAGTGAATTTTAAGGAAGGGGCATTAGAATTTATCTGCATCATGGTCCTTGAAGTCAAATACATGATACTAGAAATGAATACTTTCAATAAAAAATGTTTATATGTTGATTAGTTTTGGCTCAAGGTAATATTGAGCTGAAGGCACAGAGTTGTCCTGTATACCTCTTGCTCTCATGCATGTCCATCCTCTTTAGTTCTCAACATCTCCCATAAGATTGATTTGCTGAATTTATGACATTTGCTGAAACTACATCAAAATCACACAAACTTCTTAGTTTTTATTCAGGTTCAATCTTGGTATTGTGTTCGGTCATATTTATAATGACATGTATCCATTATTTTATCGTGGAATAGCTTCACTATTTTAAAAATACTCTACACTCCACCCATTCAGATCTCTATCCCCACTAATTCCTGGAAACCACTTATAGTTTCACAGTCTCCATAGTTTTGCCTTTTCCAGAATATAATCTAGTTGAAATCACAGAATCTGTCACTTTTCTGACTGGTTCTTTTCACCTAGCAATATGCATTTAATTTTCCTCCTTTTCTCCATGGCTTGGTATCTCATTTCTTCTTAGATAATATTGCCTTTTGTGGACATACCAGTTTATCCATTCACTCCCTAAAGGACATGTTAATGACATCCAAGTGTTAAAAATTATTAGTTTCTGGCAATTAGTATTGTCAAAAATATGTATACTGTTAATTCTAATACATATATAGTGGTTTATCATTATTGATTTAATTTGCATTTCCTTGATCACATATAATATGGAGCATCTTTTCATATTCTTTATTTGACATATTTATGTCATCTTTGGTGAGCTATCTGTTAAAGTCTTTGTGTTATTTTTTAAATTGGTTGTGTTGTTTATAGTTAAGATGTAAGAGTTCTTGGTATATTTTGGATAACAGTCATACGTCAGATAAGCCTTTTCATATATTTTCTCCCACTTTGTGATATATCTTTGAATTTTTTTGACATTTTATTTCACAGATTTTAATTTTAATAAAGTCCAGATAATTAATTTTTTTCTTTCATGGATCACACATTTGATTTTAGAAGTTTAAAAGTCATAGCCAAACCAAGTTCATCTAGATTTCCTTCCAATGTTATTATTTTGCAATATATAATTTTTCAGTATACATTTAGGTTTATGATCCATTTAGAGTTAATTTTGTGACGTATATAACTTCTCTGCCTATATTCATCTTTATGCATGTATATACCCAATTGTTATCTTTTCATTTATTTAATTCTTCTTGATTTCTTTCATTAGAGTTTTGTAGTTTTCCTCATATAGAGCTTGTACATATTTTTTATAGATATGGCAGTATTTCATTTTTGGAGGTATTGAGATATATGATATTTTGTATTTAATATCATATCCCGTTTTTTCATTTGTAATATGTGAAAACAACTGATTTTTCCTATTTATCAAATATTCTGCAACCTTGTTATAATAACTTCTAAACAATTATTATATAATCACATGTACTATAAACTATACATGTATATAATCACTTTAGCTTTTTGTTTTCTACTGCAGAACTTTTTACATAGGTAATTATATTATTTGTAAATTAAGAGTTGTTTAATTTCTTTCTTCTCAATGTATGCCCCTTTTTTCTTTGTTATTTGCTATAGTTTCCAATATACTTTTGAAAATCTAACATGATAAAGTACACTAGTTGATTTCTTTCTGTAGAAACAGTGTTACTTCTGGGAATGAATTCTAGAGGAGCATAACATAAAATCTTATTTTATACATTTCTGAAATCAATTTTCTAATACTTTGTTAAGGATATTTTGCTTTTATATTCATGAGAGATGTTAACCTGTAATTTTCTTATAATATCTTTATCTGGCTTTATCATTAGGATGTTGATTGTCTTATGAAGTGAGTTGGAAAATGTTTATTTCTCTTAAAATACCTGAAAATTTTTACGTAGAATTAGGAATGGTTTTTCCTAAATGTTTGCTTGATAAAATTCACAATTAAAATATGTGCTTCATATTTTCATTTTTGGCAACATTTTAGCTAATAATTCAATTACTTTTACTAGGTGTAGTACTAGTCATTTTATATATTATGTCTTGAAAGAGTGTCAATAGTTTCAATCCATCAAATAATGGGTCTGTTAATCTAAATTATGAAATGTATGAAATATAGTTATTGATAATATATCCTCATTGTCTTGCTAATGTTTAGGAAACCAATATTGTTGACTCTTTTGCATGTCTGTGTAATTCTAAATTTTGTATTCTTTATGTATTTTTTGATTTATCCATTGTTTTCCCATGTTATTCATATGTCCAAAGAACTGCCCTTTAGTTTCATTGAATTTTCTCTATTAATTTATTAAAAAAAATCTCAGAAGCAAGTCAAAATAATAGCTCAAATGTATTGAGTGCTTATGGTGGATGGCCAAAGAGTGTTCAAAGAGATTTACATGGGATATTTCTATGAGTCCCATAATGAATTTATGTGACAAGTAATGATGCACATGTTCAGAGGGGAAAAAAACAAGAGAGAAATAGATTAGGTAATTCATCAAAATTTATTCCATTTATGAGTGGAAGATCAAAATTAAGTAGTCAGATCAACAACCTTCAGAGCAAATGCCATTGCTGATTGTGCCTTGTGGACTATCACTAGGGAAGACCTACAGATTCATAGATAAACACTGATGCAATTAATTTGATCATTTAGGTCAAGATCCACATTCAACATTATTATTATTATTATTTTGCTCCTGAGGATCAAAACCCTTGCTTTGGGCATGCTGGATGCATGCCTTCCCATTAAATTATGCCCCCAGCCCCATAAATGTCAATATTATTTTTATTGTCAGTATCAAATTAGGTGAAAAAAAGGGCAGAAATATTTCCAGAATATCTATTTTTAAAAAGCAGTCTAAGCCTAAGCTGTGGTCCATGCCTTTAATCTCAACTACTTTAGCTGCTGAGGAGGAGGAAGATCACAAATTCAAAGTCAGTCTGAGAAATTTAATAAGACCCTGTCTCAAAAAGATCTGGGGATATATCTCAGTGTAAAGTGCTTGTTTAGTATTAGTATGAGGGAGGCCCTGGAATCAATCCCCAGTAAAACACACACACACACACACACACACACACACACACACACACACACACACACACACAGAGGAAAGTTCTCTAAGAATGCTATTCTATTTTAAATACCTACAAGGTTATTTATGTTTGTATAGCATCCAACTGTAGTAATAATAGCACATGTAATTTTAACAGTTCTATTTAGATATATTTGGCATGCCATAAATTCACTCATTTAAAATATACCATTAAATAACTTTTAGAAAATCAACTTTCACCATTTACATTATCCCAAAAGAAATTTTATGCCAATTTGCAATCCTTCTTGATTCTCAAGCTCATTTCCTGGAAACCAAGAATCTAATTTCTGTCTCTGTATATTTGTCTTTCCTAAATAGCTTATTTAAATGAAACCATATAATACATGATCTTTTGCATTAGATTCCTTTTAGCATAATTTTTTGAGATTTACTTACATTGGAACATATTTCTGTGTGTGTTTCTTTTTATTGCTGGATAGCAATTAAATGTGTAGAAGAAACATTTTGTTTATCATTTACAAGGAAATGGATATTTTATTCCCACTTTTAAGCTATTATCAATAATGCTATTATGGTTACTTCCATTAAGAAAAAAAAAACCAACTTGTATTGACATGTTTTAACCTTTGTGAGTGGAATTTCTAGATTAGCTGGTAAATTTACAAACATTTCAAGGAATGGCTTAGAAACCAAAGCGATTCACAAAGTATCTTCACTATTGTACTTTTCCACTACCAGCATTTGAAGGTTGTAATTTTATCAACATAGATTAAAGTCACCAAAAAATTTAGATTTCCTATTGGTTGTGAAGTAGTTATGGGTTTTAATTTGCATTTTTCTAATAGCTAATGACACTGAGAATCTTTTCTTTCACTTATCAGTGATTTATATATCTACTTTAGTGAAATATTTATTCAAATCCTGTCTATTTTTAATTGGATTATTGGTGGTCCTGTTAGAAAATTGTGATCTTTCTGTATGCCTTCTTCTAGTCCTTCACCTGACACATAGTTTGCAAGTATTCTCTTTCAGTCTATGACCTATTTTGGCATTCTCTTTTGCTACCAATAAAAGAGCTTGATGACATCTTTTGAAATGCAGGATTTTATGAGGTTTAATTTATCAACTATTTCTTTTATCACTAGTATTTTTTATTTTATAGCTTAGAAGTCAACCCATAAGCTTAGGTCACAAAGATCTACTTCTTTTTAAGTTTTTTTCTGAGGAGATTTTTAGTTTTAACTAAAATCTGGATACATGATTCATTTGATATCAATACTTGTGTTTGGTATGGCAATTCACATCTTTGTCAGAGACATTTGACCACAAGTCTTAGGTTTATAAGATTATGACATTTTATATAGACTTTCAATTATGTTCTATACATCTAAATATCATCTCTTTTTAAATGTTTTTTAGTTTTTGATAAACCTTTATTTTATTTACTTATTTATATGTAGTGCTGAGAATCGATCCCAGTGCCTCACACATGCTAGGCAAGTGCTCTACTGCTGAGCTAAAATTCCATCTTTATATGAACACTACACTGTTTTGTATATTTTTATTTCAATTTAATTGACAATAATTGCATACAATGTGGGAATGCCTACATTGCATTAATGCTCTATATATACATTGTGAAACTAATAAATCAAGCTAATTAATACATTTCTCAATTCTATTTGTTTTCATAATGAGAACATTTAAAATCTACTACTTTAGGATTTTTAAATAACAATTTGTATTGCTTATTCCTTCTAGACAGTCATTTAGCTTTTGTCCTAAACTATTAACAACTATACTCAACATTCCATGCATTATTTTTATTACTATAGCATTGTAGTAAATTTTAAAATCAGAAAATGTAAATCCTTTAACTTTGTTTGCGTTCAGCATTGTTTTGGCTGTTCTCAGTCCTTTATATTGATATAAATTTTAGGGTCAGCTTGCTTGTGTCTGGAGATTCTGTTGGGATATTCACAGGTATTATATTAGCTCTCTACATAAATTCAGAGAGAACTGCCATCTTAATAATGTTGACCCTCCCAATTCATGAATGTAGAATCTCACTTGATTTATGTAGATCTTTAATTTCTTTCAGCAATAATGTGCAGTTTCAGTGTGTACTTATTTTTTCATATTTATTTCTAACTGTCTTATTCTTTTGAATAACTCTTGTGAATGAAATTAGTTTCAATTTCTGTTTTGGATTGCCCATTTTTCGTTGTATATAATGGATTTTTCTGTTTGTGTATTGGTATTGTACTCTGTGACCATACTGAGCTTCTTTATTAATTTTAGTAGTAGTGGTGTGTGTGTGTGTGTGTGTGTGTGTGTGTGTGTGTGTGTTCTTTAAGAGTTTCTAAATGCAATATCTTGTTTTCTACAAATGAAGACAATTTTACTTCTCATCTTCTCTGGCTAAAACTTCCAATACAATGTTGTGTGTAAGAAGTAAGAGCAAACACCTTGCATTGTTGTTTATATTAGGGAGAAAGCATTCAGTTCTGCATATTCAATTATGATCTTAGTTGTAGGCATTTTGCATATACCTTTTATCAAGATGTATTCCTAGTTTTCTTAGAGATTTTATCATGAGTAATTAAGTATTGGATTTTTCCAAATGATTTTCTAAGATCTATGGAAACTTTCATGTGTATTTCTTTTCTTAATGTGTGTATTTTTTAAATAATGACAAGTTTTATAAACAGGGATATAAGTTTTCCTCCTTTTGTTTCCCCCAACACCACTAAGAGAGTAGTTATGTGATGTGCCAAAAATCAATGGAAAATTCACTTTACAGTATACAGTACCAAGGAATAGACTTATAATAAAGCCAAGAGAATTGTAAACTTGGGTACCTATCAAATTTTGTGTCCATCTCTAACTTTTAAAAATAATAAATTTATAAGTTTCTATGTAAAATTCAGTTGATTGAAAATCATTTAAAACTTTTATCTATACTTGAAATAAAACTTAAAGTAAGTTGTGAAACTTTAACATCAATTTTAGTGTGGATATAAGGTTATACTTTCAGAGAAGAATTTTTTAAAAAGAAGTATGAATCTTAGGGCAAATATAAACAGCAGCTTTTCATTGTAAGTGTGATGACTAAAGTGCCTCTTTTGTTGGTAGCAAAAGAGAGGGAAAGAGGAACTTAGTGGATATGATGTTTAGGTTTAGATTATGTAGAAAGCATGACAGTAACTTTTGACTCAAGTAAAATTATTTGTATATATATACAAATCAAGTCATATATATATATATGACTTGATCCTGCCAAGGGAAGAAAAGAAATCTATTTCTTCCTACAGGATAATTATAATTTCATAACTCAGATCAAAGCATTTTATGATGATATTAGTTATTATGGTAAGATGTTAAATAACTAGAGCTAACATGTCCTGAGCACCTTCATAATTATTGGCACTATAAAGAGGGCTTTAAAAGGATTCATGGCTTTATTTTTCAATGTTTATAGTCTGGACAACATATTTATTAACTCCATAGCTGGGTACAGTAACTCACACCTGTAATCCCAGCAACTCCAGAGGCCGAGGCAGGATCAGGAGGATTACAAGGTCAAGACCAGCCTCAGAAACTTAGTGAGAGCCTTTTTCCAAATGAAAAATAGGGATAGAAAAGGGCTGGGAATATTATTCAATGATAGCATCCCCAATGCCTATGTATACATATAAATCATTACAAATTATTTATTTTATGCATTGGTGTTCTAATTATTTTTTAAAAGTCAGCATAACATTAGTTACTCTATAGAGTTATTAAAATTATCCAGAGAAAATAATTTTTTAAAGTTTGAAGCAATATTAGACACATCATATGCATAAAATAAATACCTTATTTTATATTTTAGGATTAAACTGTTATGTGTCCTTTTATCAAATAGCATTTTTTTTTCTTAATTGACTGTTCCTCTTAAAATTCATGCCACAGCATTCCATACCCTTTAAGCTATTTTTTGTTTTGTTTTTTTTGTTTTTTGTATTCTATTTTGTTTGATATTAATAGGGTAACTCTAATTTTCTTTGTATTTGACTTGGCTGATTTTTATGTATTTGTTGTTTTTGTTTTTGTTTTTTTTAGCATTCCTTATTTTAAAATTTTTCTTAGAGCTCTGCTCTCTCTTTATTTCATAGCTCTGACCTCAGTAAACATGGAGAGGTGTTGACAAGGGATATCTCAGGGGCAGATAATGTGTTTGTTTTAATTATAATCTACTTTCTACTCCTGCCTGATTCTGCTGCCACAGGATACTACCCTGGGGCCCTGAATTTCCGCTGTTATCAGTAGGGATGCAATACTCCTGGGTCCCTCACACTGATGCACATATTTCACGCAGAGGCACTGGCAGCCCTGGTTTGAGAGTGCTTATTTACCGATGACTGTGAGGCGAGCAGCTTTTGAAGAGGAAGTCAGAATTTTCCTTCAGGGAAAAAGTAGGTTTGCCTATAGCCTTGGAAGATGATTCAATATTTCTCACCCTGTCAGGAGGGAAGTTCGTCTACAGCCCATTAAGAAAGATACAGGTTTTTTCCGCTCAGGGTTCAGATGAAACACTACAAGGGCATGCATCACCTATCCTTGTTGTGTCACCTGGTCCTTGTCACATTGCCCTGTGCGAATCAAGCCTTTGGGAAACAGCAAGACAATTATTATACTCAGGCTGCTCCTAATGCTGTGTATAATAAACCGACATTTTTTTTTCATTGCACTGAAGCTTGTAGGTCTTCTGCCATTATCCAAAATACTGTGGCTGACTGCTGTATAAAAACCAGGGCAAACATTCAAATCCTTCCTGTTCTTGAGACTATCCTTCTGCCAAAAAGTGGTGAAAGGTAGGAAATGATCCACCCAGTACCATGTTCAGGGAAAGGGGCCTCAAACTTCTTCTTTAACCTTGGGCTCCAGACCCCTGGGGTAAGATTTTCCTGTTTTAATCCCAAACACAGAGGCCACCTGTCTTCTAAGAGAGCTCTAATTGTGTTTTCCTTGATTGTTTTCATCAATATCTATTTTTTTTTTACTTCTATGTTTTTTCCCAGTTTGGTTTGAGGAAGAAAATAAGGAATATGTGCTTCTTTGACATCTTGTCACACCCCCTAGAATGACTGTGATTTAAAATTAGTTATGCATTCATTTTACCACGAAGCGGCTGATATGGATATAATATCCTTTCCAATCAACACAGTGATATCATGTAGCTCCAGAGGAAGCTTGCCCTCACAGGGGAAAAGAAAAATTCATTTGGCAGCCTAGGAAATTGCAGCATTACAAAGCATGCTGGATGCTTTATAAAAATTCTACTTGATGGCAATGAAATTAATTACAAACCGGTAGGGCCAAAATGCACACACACACATAAGAATCATTTTGGCATGAATTAACAGAATGAATAATGAAGTTTATAGCACCAATTACCCAGGATATATAAAGAAATTTGAGACAGCCCCAAAACACAACACGTGTGAAAAATTATATACACATACACAGTTGAAATAGCATCAAGGAACAAAGCCAATACATTTTTAAGTTAAAAAATAAGATTGAAGGATAATTTGATTTTTTTTAACCAGGGACTATTTAAATAAAAATGGCATTAAGTGACTATGAAATGAATTATTTTCATTTCTAAAGGAGAGAAAAAAGAACAAAAAAAAGCTATAATTAAAGCAGAAGCTATTTGAGTTTATTTTCTATATTTTTTTGTACCTTAGTAGAGGACTTTTCCAATAGCTCCTACCAGATTTATTTTTTATCCTCTGTAATTGTAAGGATGTGATAGCATGATAATATGAATGACATGAGATGTAAAGTCTTACTTGATTAGATTTAATGCATAGCTATACAGTTTAGCTAGCTGTGTGGATTTGATCTGAATATTTAAATACCCTGAAACTCAATTCCTCCTCCTTAAAATAGAAACAATGTATATCTAAGAGGATTAAAATAGTGATATTAATGACCTACAATAAGACCTAAACTATATTTATCTCTAAAATGTGCATAACTTTTTAGTAGGTCAGATTCATTTGAAAGACCAGACAGGTTATTCAGAAATGTTACAGCCATATCAAATGTATGGTTTTGGGATATTACTAAGAAGAGTATCGAAGGTACTGATCTTATCAATTAATAACTAATATATCAATATTATGATATGTTTTTAATCTGCTTTCTTTGATTATATAATTCTGTGATCTTAATCTTTTTTGTTTGTTTGTTTTCTGATTAGTTGGTGGGTACATTATTTGTTATATTCTGACAATGTGAGAAATATCCCCAAATGCAGAATATACTCCCTCCATATCTTAGAAATTTGGAGTTAGGTGGAATGTTCATTATAAAGTTCTTAAATTCTTTCTACAGTTTTTCTAACAAAAATTATTGCATATATCTGAAATTAATAATATAAACAACTGTTTTTCTTACTCCTTCCTGAATATAATTAACACATACAAATGTATTATACAAAATTATATTGTGTGTGCATTATATAACATTTAATATATTGCAAAATATAATACATATACTGACATATTATTCTAATTTTTCCCTATAAAATATTTTAGTAAGCCTTCTTCTGATATTCATTTGTCACTGAAATGAATCACCCAATGAATTAGTCCAATGAATTACTCTTTGAGGATAAGCATCTAGTTTCTATGTGGTGTTA
This sequence comes from Ictidomys tridecemlineatus, assembly GCF_052094955.1. NCBI lineage: Eukaryota > Metazoa > Chordata > Mammalia > Rodentia > Sciuridae > Ictidomys > Ictidomys tridecemlineatus. Next base: position 559,578 of record NW_027520990.1, read on the forward strand.
CATTTGGAGTTGTTGTTCTTCAGTTTGAGGTGAGCATAGCATTGGTGTCATTGCAGACACCTTCGTCAGAACCTACCTTGTCCTTGAGTCTTCCATTCACCTGTTGTTTCATTTCTACCGGCTGATTAGAATCTCAGAATGGGACCATTATATTTTATGTAAGAATATGCTGCAGACAGTTTTCAAAACCTTTCCCTGAATGGTTATTGCTATTCCTTCTTGACAGTCATTTAGCTTTTGTTCTACAGACTGAGTATCAGTGGTCTTTCCAATAGTGATGGGACAGTAAAATCAGATTTACTTTATGAAAATGAAATTTAATTTAAATCATTTTAAGGTTTATGATACATTAATCATGGACAGAATGTGTGTATGGAACATTAATTTGAAGCTATGAGAATAAGCAGCTGTGTTTCTCTGATATGACAACTATAGTATTTATATTAATTATCTCATAAAATGAAATCATTGAAATAGAAAATTCATTATGCTTCACTGAGGAAAAATGAAATCAAAATGCTTATATTTTATTAATTTTAAACAAACCCACTACCCACAAAAAATCTTAAAACCTGTAATAACTTTAATGATATTATATAATTAATTAAATTAAATATTATATATTGTTATTCTGTGTATCTTTGGGTATATGTGTGTATGGATATTATTAATTAACTTTTTAAACTGATATAAAAACATAATAATGCATTTCAGGCTATATATACACATACATATTTACAAATGAGGATATTTACATATCCTCAAACATTTATCATTTCTTTATGAAAAAAGCTTTCAAACTCTTTTCTGATATCTTTTAAAATATAGAGTACATCACCATTATCTATAGTCATACTAGGGTGCAAGAGCATGCCATAATTTCTTCTAAATACAACTTAATACCCTTGTTCAACGTCTTCTCATCCTTTCCTTCCCCTCTGCTCTCTCTCATAACCATCCTGGTACTCTCAACTTTATGAGAACAACTGATTTAGGTTCCACATGAGTGAAATAACACGTCTTTCTGCACCTGGCTTATTTCACTTAATATAATTATCTCCAGGTCCATCCTTGTCACAAATGACAGGACTCCTTTCTTCCTTTAGGATGAATAGTATTCCATGGTATACCACGTTTTATGTATATATTCACCAATCAATGGACACAACTTATTCTCATTTCTTGATTTTAATAATAATGCTTCAATTTAACCTGGAATGCAGCTGTCTCTTTGACAGGTTGATCTCATTGTATTTGGCTACATATTTGGCATTGGAATTGCCAGATCATATGGTAGTTTTATATTGAATTACTGAGGCAGTACTCCAGTGCTTTCCATAAATGGCTGTGCTAATTTATAGATCCACTAACAGTTTTCAGGGTTCCTTTTTTTTCACATCCTTAATAGTACTTGTTATCTTTTGTATTTTTCATAATAGCAATTCTTAGTGTTCTGGGGTGATATCTCATTAAAATTTGACTTACTATTCCCTGTTGGTTAATGACACAGAGCAATTTTCTATATACATACTGGTCTTTTCTATGTCTTCTTTTGAGAAATGTTGATTGAGGTATGTTGACCATTTTTAAACTAGTGTATTTCCTTTGCTTTTGTATTCTGAGGTATATTCTGGATACCAACATGTGATAAGATAATAGAGTTTGCAATTATTTTCTCCCATTAAGTAGTAGACCGACTCTTCCTTTTGTTGATGGTTTCCCTTGCTGAGCTGAAACCTTTTAGTTGGATATAATCCCATTTGTCTATTTGGACTTTTGTTGCTTGTGCTTTGGGGTTCTTGTCCAAAAAGTCCTTATCCTTTCCAATGTTCTAATGTGTTTCCTCTGTTTTCTTCTTGTAGTTTCAGTTTCAGGACTCTCATTTACCTTTAATCCGTTTCATTTGATTTTTGTAATTAGTGAAAAATAAGGGTCTAATTTCTTTCGTGTGTGGATAGTCAATTTTCCCAGCACCATTTTTTTTTTGAAAAAAATAAAAGAGCTGACCTTTCTCCATTATGTATTTGTCATAAGCTATCTCACTAACATAGACCAAATGGATCTGTGTCTTTTCACATTGACAGAATTTATTGAACAACAATAAATTCATAGGCTAATCACTTTAATAAATGGGGGTTGTTCACTGAATACTTGTGGGTTACCTAGTGGTCATAAGCTGGGCAATCAAAGGTTCTTTTATTTAAATTCTAATTTTTAGAATCACAATTGTATCTGAGGTTTATGGGAAAGCTAAGAAAGTTTTATGGCAGCCCACAGGGGCTCAGAACTGAGATCAAAGGCAGACAGCAGATATGGATGCAGAGTCACTGTAGATGGTCAGATTAGAGTACAAACCAGCTGAAGCTCTCTACTTCAGGGGTAGAGCTCATGAACTTATTCCAGACAGAGATCTAGATGCAGTTTCAGTGTTGGCTCAGAATGTCAAAGTGAGGTTATAAGCTTGAAGTGGGACTTGCACGGTTGTCACAGGCAGAAGAAACACACTCTGCTATAAGCTCAAGGACAGAGATTTGGAAATTCTTTGCTGTGGCAATTTTCCTGAGCAAAGCTTGTGAGGAGTGACCAGGGGATGGGGTCAGGATGCCATATCCAGTCTGGAAGTGCCCCTCCTTTTATGGGTCTCAAGTGAGAGTTTGCATCATTTGGTGGCCTGGTATGTTCAATAAGCTGTCAGCCCTAATTTTTCCAATACAATTTTGATAACTCCATGTATCCACATGCTTCCGAGTAATTTGATAAGTTTACATGTGCTCATTATTATTAGCAAGATTAATTTATTTATTAGTTTATGCCTTACTGTTGTCCCAGGCAGATGGTAGTTGTTTCCTTGTACCAATACGTCATTCCGCCTCAGCAAAGAAACTCAAAGTGGAATAGCTCATGGCAAACTACTGCTTTACTAAACAGAGTATAAAGGTGTAGACACAGCCTGAGAACGGCTATTCTCTCCTTCATGGAGTGACTCAGATGACAGCACACCCTGCTCTCCATAGTGTTCTTAGCACATCTGCTGAAAATCAGTTGGCTGCAGATATGTGGATTTACTTCTAAGCCTCTATTTTGTTTCATTGTTCTGTGTGTAAATTTTTATGCCAATTTCCATGTTTTATTTTTGTTGTTGTTATTATTCTTTACCATCCTCTTTGATCCCTAGAGCTTTATTGTATAGTTTGAGGTGAGTTTATATAACGCCTCCCACTTTGTTCATTTAGTTCAAGGTAGTTTTAGTTACACAGGGCTGCATAGGGCTGCAAACAAATTTTATAATTGTTTTTTTCTATCTTGGTGTAGAACTTCAGTGGTACGTGAAAGAGATTACATTGAATCTCGCTTTGGGTAGTATGGACACTTGAATAATATTGATTCTTTCAATCCATGAACACAGGACATATTTCCACATTTTTTGTCCATCCTCTGCAATTTATTTCATGTATTTTTTATAGTTTTTATTATAGAGCTATTTCACCTTTTTGGTTAAATATATTGTTAAGCATTTTATTATTTTCATAGCTATTGAAATACTATTGCTTGCTTGGTTTCTAGCGCAGATAATTCTCTACTGGTTGATAAACAAAGGGTACTGATTTTTACATGTTAATTTTATACTCTGTATAATTACTAAATTACTTCATTATTCCTTAATGTATTCTGGTGGCAACTGCAAACAGTGACTATTTATTTCCCTGTTTTCTAATTTGATTTAATTTACTTCTTTTACATGCTTGAACACTTTGTTTAGGACTTTCAACCCATTGTTTTAAAAAAGTGGTAGAAATGGGGATCCTTGTCTTATTCCAGGTCTTAGAGAAAGAGCTTTTTTCCCCATTCAACATAAGGTTGACTATCGGTTTATTAAATATAATCTTCATTTTGTTGAAGTATGCTTCTTCCATTCCTAATTTGTTCAGTGTTTTTACCATGAAGGGATGTTTTATCTAATAACTTTTCTGTTTATATTGCGATGAAAATATAGATTTTGTTCTTCAATATGTTGATATGATGCATTACATTCATTTATTTATTCATTTGCATGTTTAATCACCTTTGCATCACTCAATTAGATCCCACTTGATCATAGTGAATAATTACTGCAGTGTTACTGGATTCAGTGTGTTAGTACTTTGGTGAACAAGTTTTTAGCTATGTTCATCAGATACTGGTTTATAGCCTTCATTTTTGTTGTACACTTGTTTGGATTAGTATCAGGCTAATTCTAAATTCATAGAATGAGCTTGGAAGAATTTGCTTCTCTTGTTTTGTAGAAGTGAAGCCATCTTCTCTTGGACTTTTCTTAGATTGGAGATTTTATTATTGATTCAATCTTGTTACTCTTTATTTGTTCAAGCATTGTGTTACTTCACATTTCAGTCTTTGTAAAGTGATTGAGTTGAAGAATTTGTCCATTTCTTCTGGCCTATCAAATTTTTTGAAACATGGTTGTTTTTAATAATCTTTAGTGATCCTTAGCATTTTTGTGACATCACTTGTAATATCATCTTTTCATCTCTAATTTTTTAACTGTCTTCTTTTTCCTTTTAGTCTAGCTATGGGTCTGTCAAGCTAATGTATCTTTCCAAAGAACCAGGTTTTTGTTTCATTATATTTTATTTTTTTATTCTGTATCTCAGTTATTTCTGTTTTTATTATTATTTCTTTCTTTTTATTAATCTGGAGTTTATTTTTTTCTTATTTTCTTGGTTTACTCCTTTCTTGAGATGCAGCAAAGGGTTGCTTTTTGTCCCATAAATCTTTCTGCTTTATTGATATAGGCATCAACTGCTATAAAATCCCCCCTTTTACTTCATTTATTAGGCTTTGGTATATTGTATTTCTATTTTTGTTTGTTGTAAGAAATTTTTAAAATTTTCTTCTTGATTTCTTCTTGATTCACTGATTGCTTAAGACTAAATTGTTTAATTTCCATGTATTTGGATGGCTTCCTAATTTTTTCTTGCTATTGATTTCTAGGTTTATTGCATTTTTACCAGAAAAGGATCTCAATATGTTTTCAGTATTTTTAATTTGTTGATGTTTGTCATTGCCATCATGTTATCTATCCCAGGGAATGTTTTATATGATGATGAGAAGAATTTATATCCTATGGTTGTAGGAAATGTTCTGTAGATGTCAGTTGGGCCCCCCAGCTCTAAAGTGCAACTTTAACTCTATTGTTTCCTTGTTGAATTTCCATCTGGACCATTTATACATGGTTGAAAGTGTTGTGTTAAAATGCTACTAATATGGTGTTATCCTTTCTCTTTCCCTTTAGGTCTATTAATATTGCATTATATATTTGTTTGCTCTGATATTGGGTGCATATATACATAGAATTATTTTTCCTCTTACTTATTGGCTACCTTTCCACTATATGATGATCTATCTTGTCTGTACTGCTTTTGATTTAAAATCAATTTTATCAGAGGTATGATGACCCCTTATCTCTTTTGGATTTCATTTTCGTGGAATATCCTGTTACATACCTTCACTTTCATCTTTGTGAACCTTAGAGTTGAATTAAGTTGCTTGAAAGGGCTGGGGATGTGGCTCAAGCAGTAGCGCGCTCGCCTGGCATGCATGCTGCCCAGGTTCGATCCTCAGCACCACATACAAACAAAGATGTTGTATCCGCCAAAAACTGAAAAATAAATATTGAAATTCTCATTCTCTCTCTCTCTCTCTCTCTCTCTCTCTCTCTCTCTCTCTCTCTTTAAAAAAAGAAACACATTGTAGATAGATGCTTCTCTTTTTTTATTCATTCAATTACTCTATGACTTTATATTGGTATATTCAGTCTATTTTCAATTTAAGACTGTTTTCAATAAAAATGATATTACTACAATTGTTTGATAACTCTTTTCTAGCATTTATCTATCTCCTTTTTTAACTTTTTAACTTTTTTATTTGTTCTAATTAGTTATACATGACAGTAGAATGCATTTTGACACATCATACATAAATGGAGTATAACTTTTCATTCATCTGGTTATACATGATGAAGAGTTATATAGGCCATGTAGTTGTATATGCACATAGTAATAATGCCTGATTCATTCTACTATCATTCCAACCCCCAAATCACCTTCCATCCCTTCAGTCCCCTCTATCTTATACAAAATACCTCTATCCTATCCCTTCTCCTTATTTTGAATTAGTATCCTCATATCAGAGAAAACATTCAGCTTTTGTTTCTTTGAAATTGACTTATTTTGCTTAGCATAACATTCTCCAGTTCCATTCATTTACTGGTAAATGCCATAATTTTATTCTTTTGTATATATACAAAAGAATCTTTATCCATTCATCTGTTGAAGGCCACTTAGTTGGTTCCATAATTTAGCTATTGTGAATTGAGCTGCTATAAATATTGATGTGGCTGTGTCACTGTAATGTGCTGATTTTAAGTCCTTCGGGTATAAACTGCAGAGTGGGATGACTTGGTCAAATGATAGTTCTATTTTAGGATTCTGATGAATCTCCACACTGCTTTCCAGAGTGGTTGCACCAATTTGCAGTCTCATCAGCAATGTATGAGTGTGCCTTTTCTCCACATCCTTGCCAACATTTATTATTGCTTGTGTTTTTGATAATTGCCATTCTGACTGGAGTGAGACAAAATCTTAGAGTAGTATTGAACATCTTCTCATATATTTGTTGATCTCCTGTATTTCTTCTTCTGTGAATTGTCTGTTCAATTTCTTTGCCTATTTATTGATTGGGTTATTTGTGTTTTGGGTGTTAATTTATTTTGTGTTCATATATCCTGGATATTAATGCTGTATCTGAGGTGTGTGTGGTAAAGATTTTCTCCCATTCTGTAGGCACTCTCTTCACATTAATGATCATTTCCTTTGCTGCAAACAAGCTTTTTAGTTTGATTCCATCCCGTTTATTGATTCTTGATTTTACTTCTTGTGATTTAGGGATCTTGTTAAGGAAGTTAGTTTCTAAGCTGACTTGGTGGAGATTTGGGTCTATATTTTTTTTCCTATCAGTTGATTTTTGTATAGGGTGAGAGAGAGCAGTTTTCATTTTGCTACATATGGATTTTCAGTTTTCCCAGCACCATATGTTGAAGAGACTATCTTTTCTCCACTGAATGTTTTTGAAACCATTATCTAGTGTGAGATAACTGTATTTATGTGGGTTTGTCTCTGTATCATCTATTCTGTACCATTGGTCTATGTATTCTCCTTTTCTTACAGGTGTTCATTGTGGTGAAATGATTTGCTATAGTAGTGTGTTTTGATGCCTCATTTATCATTTATTATTTTTGTTTTATCCATTATACATTTTTGCTTTGTGGTCCCTTGAGGTTTATAAAAATATTTAACTATAATAAGCTATTTTGAAATGATAACAACATCATTAAGTCTTCATAAAAGGTAGAATGGAAGCAACAAATGAAAAGAAAATATACTAACAAAGAATTTCATACTTGTATTCCAGTCCTCTCTACATTTAAAATTTTTGATCTCTCATTTTACATCTTTCAATTACCTATGTTTTAACACACTAATGTGCTTATTATGTTAATGTTTTTTTAGTTATAATACTGAAGATATGAATGGTTTGTGCACCATGTTTATAATACTAGAGCATTCTCTATTTGTCTGTGTAGTTATTCTTACTGAGATGTTTTCTAATATCCCATGTTTTCCTATGAGTTTTCAATGTCTCTCTTTCAGTTTGAAGAATTCCCTTTAGCATTTATTTTAGGAATATGATGGGACATATTCTCACAGCTTTTGTGTGTCTGGGTCTGTATTCTTCTCTCCTTCATTTCTAAATGTTATCTTTGCAGAGTGCCAAAAGATCACCAGTTCTTTTCCTTTAGTATTATAAAAATCCAAGGCCCCTCTTCACTGGTCTGAGAGATCTATGCTGAGGATTCTCCTTTTGAGTGATTGCTACCTTAAGATACATCTTGGCATAGACTTGGTTAAATCTGTCTGATGAGCTTTGACTGACTTGTACCTTACTTTGTTTGTTTTGTTTTGATTTTTATTTTATTTTTGCTTTGCATTTAAATTTTTTTCCTAAGTTTCAGACATTTTCTATTATGATCCACTTGAAAATTTCTTATTCATCTCTGCCATACTCAAGTCACAAGTCCCTGTTGAATCTCAATAATTCAAATATATGTTCTCTCAGTGCTATTCCAAAGTCCCTGTAAACTTTCTTCATCTCTCTTCATTGATTTCTCTGTTTTCTTCTTCGTGTGTTTTCAAATAGCCTGTCTTTATTCTCACCAGTCTCCCTTCTGTTTGATCTATTCTGTTTTTGATACCTTCTGTTGCTTTTTAAATTTCAATCTGTTGCATTTTTCAGCTCAAGGATTTGATTTTTTTATATTGCTTCCATGTGTTCTTTATTTTAAAGTATAAAATAATTTTCTATATATTTTTAAAGATTCTTGAATTTTCTTAAAATAAATTTTAATTTCTCCACCTGCAAATGGTTACTCTCTTGTTGGTGACTGGGACTTTATTTTGACTGGTAGTTGAAATCCAAGTTCCCTGCGAGTTCATGATGCTTTTTGATGGCCAACATCATCTTCACATTGAAAGATTAGGTTTTTAGTTCTGTTTTATGAATCTTTAATTTTATACAGAATGTTATGCAGATGATGTACTTTGAGTTTTGCAGTCATATCTACTATTTTAATACTAGATGATGGGCTAAGTCCAAGCTTGCTGTGAAACTGCTATGACCTATTGCCACTGTTTCAGTCATACAGGGCAATTCAAGCCCAGTTTTTCCCATATCCGTGGATAGTTGTTGGTCATGAATTGTGGAAGCACCTATAAAGTGTACTCTAACCATACCAACCTCTCCATGGGTCCAAATACTTCATCCACAGTCACCAGCCTGTGTTCTGGTGACTGTAGAAATCCACCTAGCTCTGGAAAGAATCAGCAGTCCTCTATGTCTGTAGTTACAAATGTTACAATACTATTTTACAATTTAAGATCCCAGCCTGTGAAGGCCATATCAGCACAGGGTTGTACCAAGACCCACATTGCTATGGACTGTTTACTGTGAGGGCAGACTTATGGCCTATGACTGTATCATCAGTGACAGGTGATGATGGGTGGAATAAAAGTTGAATAGACTGCAGCCATGCATTTTTTTCTGGCACTAGATCTATTCTGGAAGTGTTATCTGTGAGTATGGAACTGGGGGTGGACACTATTAGGATCTGCCCATAGGTCCCACCATGGAAAAGTTTTATGCTTACTACCCTATGAGTCTCAGAAAATAGATTCTTCCTCCACATTAGGCTGTCTGATTTGGAGAAAGTGTCAGTGAAGGCAGTTTTTGGACACAAGAGCTGACACTCACCTGGCTGACATCTTAATCTCACATATACAAGGACATTCACAGTCTCAGATGTTCCCCAAAACCCACACTATGACTGATGATGATGGAGGCCAAAAGATGAGTCTGTCCAACCAGGACAGTAGTCTTTCCTTGGTAGAGGACTTTACTGGGTTGGTCTAGATGCCCATCTCCAAGGACTAGTCTGTGGATAGTCATGCTGCTCCAAAGGAAACGGTTTGTGAATAGCTGCAAATTTCCACCAAGGCTGATGGAACTAGGACACCTGAGTCTTGTCACTCTAGGGATCTGTGAAGTCTGGGTATGCTGATCAATTGTCTATACTGGCACTTTGTAGTAGCCTAAGTAAAAATGGTAGCAAAACCAAAAGAGGGAAGAAATTTAAAATGAAAGGAAGGAACAAGAGAAAAAAGGAAGAAAAAATGTATATTTCCCATGAATATAACAGTTTTCTAATGGTCATCCACTTACTTTTATTTTATGGCTAAATTGATTGATCTTAAAGCAGGATATGAAACAATCTTTATACATCAGCTGGAGTCCAGATTCACTGGCTGATGGGCCAAGGGGCAGGCTATAAGTCTGCACCCTTCCACCTCCTACAAGGATTAAAGCAATCTTTATATTCCACAACCATATTAATCATAAGTGGTTGCTATAATCCAAAATCATAAACAAATATCATGAGATTTAAAATCATAAGCAAAAGGGGAAATGGGTCAAAATGACCGACCCTACTTGAGTACAAGTTAAAGAATGGTTACTAAAGTCTAGAAAATCATTCTCTGACAGGGTATATTGTCCAAGAAAAATGGGAACCCAAAATAAAACAGTTTTACATTGTATAAGAATTGTCATTTTGTGTTGCCAAACGTGCTATGCTAAGCAACTGTTTTTGGGTACAGCAGTGGGGCTGTCCCATGGGAGAAGCATTTCTTACACGATATAGAGTCTCAGTGTAAAATGCAGTCTATTTGGTCAGTGCCCACATAGCCTGGCCCATAATATTACTATTTAAAGTCATCACTAATTAGGCACAATTCTTTGAAATACTTTGCTACATTTCATCTAAGTGCATTTTAATTATCATGTTTTCTTGTTCCATTTTCTTAAACTCCAAAGCTGTTTTAGAAGAAAATTTATATCTATTTGTGTAGCAATGAATATTTGTTTTAAAAAACCACCCAAAAAAACTTGTGTAGCAATACCCCTGTTGTTGAAGTAGGGACAAAATGGCTTTGTTCTATTTGAGAAATAGTCCCATGAGATTTTCACACCATCAACAAAACCTGCTAGTCCCATGAGAACCCATTTGGCTTTGTCTATCCTAGAAAAAGACTTTATCTGAAATTCAGTTGGAGCTTCATAAATCACTGTGGGTATTTCAAAGTGATGTGATTTTTGTGCTCTTATTGAAAGTTTTGGAGAAACAAGTAAAGGCAGGCAGGTATGACAGTCAGGTTTTTGCCATCTTTCAAGGAGTGCTCTAGGGATGCTCATCTGTCTAATGCTCTCTTCAGTGTTTTTAGTTAAGGCTGTCATCAGAAAGCACCACAGACTCACACAACAGACATTTATTTTCTTATTGCTTTGAAGGCTGGAAATCTGAGGTCAGGGTCCCAACCAATAAGATCAAGTTTGGGTGAGGGCTGTCTTCCTCGAGTGTCCATGAAATCTCCCTTCTGTGTCCTAACACAACACAGAAGAAACACAGAAAATGGGACAGACAGGAGAATGAGAATCTCTACCTCTTCTCCAAAAAGTCACAGTCTCATCTAATCCTAGTTCCAATCATATCCTCATTTTCACTTATTTACCTATTAAAGACTATTTTCAAATAAAATCATGTTGGGGATGATAGTTTCAACATCTGACTTAGGGGGAATACACTACAATTCATAGTAGGAAATAAAATAGAAAGTATGAAAATAAAATACAGGTGAATGATTTTTAGGGAAAAAAAATACATCCAGAGAAGAGGCCCCCAAAGTCATACATCTAACCATACCTTAGGTCTGCTTGCTTCTGCTAGGTAAGCAAAAATATTGTCGTTCCTTGTTATGTTTTGAATCTGGTATGTCCCCCAAAATATTATGTACTAAAAGCACCGGTCCCCATGCAGCAAGATTTGAAGGTGGGACTTTTTGACAATGATTCATGAGGGTTCTGACAACATCAGTAGATTGATCCATTTGATACCCAAAAGGATAATCAAAATCCATTTGATGGCTTAATGGACAACTGGGAGGCAGGACATATTTAAAGGAAGGAGAACTCTAGGGGCATACCACAGAAAGGTTTGACTTTTCCCCACCCCTTCCTCTTTCTCTCAGTTTCCCATCTGCCATGAGCAAGCAGCTTTCCTCCCTCATGTACTACTCCATGATGTTCTGCCTCACCTCAGGCCCATATCAATGGAGTCAGCCAACCATGTACTGAAGTCTCTGCAATGTGAGCCAAAATAAACTGTTCCTCCAGTAAGTTGTTTATGTCAGGCACTTTGGGCACAGTTACAAAAAGTTTAGTAACATACTACTCTTCTGTGTTCCAAATATAGCTTGAGACTGCATTCAGATGGAATCTAATCTGGGGAAGTCCTGTTAGAGATTCTGGAAAAGTAAATCAAAGTCTTGTCAACCTACAGTACAATAAATAACACAGAAGAGGTAAAGAGTCTTGAGTTGTCACCAGTTATTATTATGGCCTTGGGATTCTATCAGGACTAATATAGAGACAAAAAGTCTTCCTCAAACCATCTGATCCCCCATGAGAAAAATATCTGGAACAGAGGAAATATCACATAACATAGATGCTATGTTAGTCAATTGTCCACTGCTGTGACAAAATACCTGATATAAGCTACTTAAAAGAAGGAAAGGTTTATTTTGACAGAGAGAAAGAGAGAGAAACTATGTACACAACATGAAATGTATCCATCAAAGGCATGTTCTCAGGAACCTAATTCATTCAACTAAGCCCCACCTTCTAAAGTTTCTGCCACCTTTCAATAGTGCCACTATCTGGGAACCAAGCCTTCAGCACCTGATACTTTCGGCAACATTCTAGATTCAAACTATCACAAATTCTACCAGGGATCAAGAATTAGACATTATATACAGTCTGAAAAGCAATGCATAATATCGAGCACTATTTTTTATTCTGATTTTATAAATAGAATATTTAGCATATACAATCATTAAAATTTTTTTTCTTTTCATGTTGTATTCAAACTTTATGATTGAGAAAATAATAAACACTTGAGTTTAACCTAAACAATGTTGGTGAGACAATCCCTCATTCTCTTCAGCTGGCAGTAGTGACCTTGAGTTCATATCAATGGCCAAAATAATGGGACACAGCAAGATTTAACCATTTTATGTTTGTTTTGCTTTAGCAAATGTCATAGATCACACAACAACACACCTTGTATAACAGCAATGTGGGAGCTCTTGTGCTCCTAGCATGACTTTGCTAATCGGTCACACTACACTTGAACATGAAAGAAATGATATAATACAATCCATATCCACTTACTGCAGGAAGCCAATGGCCCTGGCTTACTTCCAGGTGGAATGCTTAGTAACAGCCTCATAGCTAGTCGTGCAATCCCTTGAGACTGTTGAGACTAGCTTCCTTCTCTAGCCAGCTGTGTCTCTTCCATGTAGATCTCTTAGTACTTGAATTATTCAGCAATAAAATGCAAAAGCTTGGTCTGGCTAGTTGTCCTTGTTTAGAGTCTCATTTATCTTTTGTCAAGTATACTACTAAGCCTTCCTTGTGTTAGTGTTGAATATGTTTTAAAATTATAATGATATGTACCTTAAGTCAAATCAATTAATAGTAAAAAATAAACACTAATAACACAAAAATTACTTATTAAAAGTTTAATAATATAATATATTCAACCATTTCAGTGTTTAAAGTTTCTAAAATAATATTTCATTATAGGACATAATGTTCTTATAAAAATACCTTTTTCAATTTCATCATTGTTTAACTATGCTCTGTAACATGCAAAATAGAAGCATCATTCCCATTTAATAAAAACTCCTCTGAGTTATAGGTAAATTGCCAAAGAAATAATCTCCTTGTTCATACAGAATTATTCACTTATGATAAGCAATACAAATTATAAAACATAGAGTGTTATGTATTGCTTGTAATCTAAAGATTTAATTTCTTATGGAGGTCGATACAAAGACTTGAGTCATGTGAGTTAGTTTAAGACACTAAATATAAAGACATGTTCTAAACTGCAGTTTCAAATTAAAAAGTGACATAGGTTTTAACTGTTCCTATAATTTTATGTACATAATATTTAAATAACAATAACCAGTAATTAAAAAACATATACCTATTTGCTAACAATGTAAACTAATTTGAGAATCATTTCTCAACATTACTTTTCAATAACACTGCTTTTCTACAACTCTTAATTAACTTTGCATCCGCATCAGGAGTATAAATTCATTAACCTTTTATTGTGTTTTGCCACAAACGGTAATTATATTCTAATGCAGTATTAGATTATACTTTTTAGTGTATTAGAAAAGAATGTGTTTAAATTATTTGAGAAGTATTCATTGTAAAGGATTTTCTGAAATGACCTGACAGTGTTTTATGAACTTGAAAATTCATTCACTTATTTCAAACTTATGTATGTTTCTCTTGCAAAGCCAGTCAGTTTTTATTAGTTCAAATGATCGCCAGAAGTACCAACCTTTGAGCTCACTGCTTCATTTTTACCCCACAGTAATTCTCTTAATGGCTACTAGAATTGATTTTAATAGCAGGCATGCCTTCCATCAATATTATGCAAGAGTGAAAGCAGTTCTTGGCAGGTTCCTGAATGGAATTCATCTGATTAAATATGCATTTGTTGATTACTGTCTAACCTTCTACAACCTTTACTGTCCGTCTTTTGCCATTAAAGATTAATCTGCCAGTCTATCAGGTAAAATAATAATCTGAATGGATCTGCATTACTTTACCTCATCTTTCAAATGGCAGAAGACTATTATTTTTACTCTGTGTAGATATATGTGACCATAAAATTACCATCCACTAGGAAAGAAGACATATCAGAATGCCATGGTATGCTTATGAAATACATGGGTTTTGAAACGTATTTTCTAGATATCTAAAATTTGTAGCTATTACAAAAGGAGAATCTCAATGGAAGTAAAACATTAAAAAAGAATAATACTGTAGTTTCCATTGATTTGACCCCTGTTTGACCATCCATTTATTCAAACAATAATTTCAAATTTTTATTGTCAGAGTAATTATCCCATGAAGATGAGGAAATTATAATAGGTGTAATTCAATTTTCTTTATTGAAGTGTCATTTCAAAAAATACACATTTCAAAAAATTTAATAAAGTGTATATATATACACACACACACACACACACACACACACACACACACACACACACACTCACCCCTACACAGAACTTTATTATACAGAAGATTTATGGTGTGGTAACAAAAAAAAAAACCTGAATTGATAATATATGTTATATCACTCTTTGAGATGTATATTAAATGAAAGCACAGTAAACATCTGCTACATTATAAAGAAAATAAATTTGTTTAATAAATTTTCAGCTCCATGTTTAAGAATGGTGCTATACTTCAGAACCCTGCTTCATGAAATAAAATATAACCCTTCACAGAGCACCATCACTGAGGCTGGTGCTGGGAGGAGCAGTGGTTAAGTGGACTGTCCGAGCAGTGCTTTCATCTCAGGCAGGCGCAGACTAGAGAGGGAGTCAGAGATTTGGGGTGTAACAACATTAGTAAAAATTGGGAAAAAATGAGAAATGCAGGCTCTCCTTTCATCACCTTCTTCAGAATGCAATTATGAGTGAAAATTGTCAAAGAAATGAAATGTTTGAGAAACAGAAAGAAACACAAGGAAAAAATGAAAATTTATCTAAAACATTTACAAATGCCTCTCTATATATGCAGGGGAATTGGATGCAGGACCCTGAGGGTACTAAAATCTTCAGGACACAGAAATCTGAGGATTCATAAAATCCCTTATTAAAATGGCACAGTATTGGTAATAGCCTACACACATCTTCTCACATAATTTTAAAAAGCTGTAGATTATTTCTGATATCTAATACAATATACATGCTATGTAAGTAGTTGTAATAGTGTTGTTATTTAGAGAATGATGCAAACAAGAGTTCTGTAAATGTTCAGTACAGATGTAGTTTTTTAAATATAGTCATATGTGTCTCAATGATGGAGATACATTCTGAAATATGCATCAATAGTAGAATTTGTCATTGTGTGGCTATAATAGAGTGTACTTTCTCTAAGTAAAATAGTTAACATATCACTAGGCAACATAATATTATGGAACCACTGTTGTATATACATATACAATGATGACATTGACCACAAAATGGTTTTGAGACACTGTGCTACATTTCTCATTCCCTGTTGATTGAAGCCATGAATATAGAACTTACAGATCTAGAAGGCTGACTCTGAGAATAATTTTATCTTTCTTTTTAAATTGAATTTATTTTAATAGATATAGAATTGTACATATTAAGGGGTTACCAAATAATATTTCAGTATTTATACATATTGTATAATCAGGTTAAACATATGTACCTCTCAAACATTTATCACTTCATTATGAGGAAAATACTTAAAATTCTTTCTTCTAGCATTTTCAGTATAGTATACAATCACTACCTATAGTCAACCTACAATATAATTGTTAGGTAGTTTAAATTGCATTCTGTGACACCCTGACAATGTGTCATAAGCTCAAACCATGTCTATTAGTGTGGTCTGAATTATGTCCCCCTAATGTTTTTATGGTAGATAAAGTACAATTTCCAGTTCCTCAGCATGTTACTGATTTTGGACACAGGACCATTGAAAAGATAATTAAGTTAATATGAGGCCCAATAACAGAGTCTATTCCAATCTGACTGGTATACTTATGAGAAGAAATTGAGATACAGACAAAACAGACTGTTAGCTTTTTGTCACTAAGACAAAATATCTGAGAAAACTGACTTAAGGGAGGAAAGACTTATTTATGCTCACAGTTTCAGAGACTTCATTTCAAGGTTGGCTTCCCTCACTGCTTTGGGCTTAAAGTGAGGTAGAACATCATGATGGAAACGCATGGTGGAACTAAGCTGCTCAACTCATGGCAACCAGCAAACAACAGAGAGAGGAGGGGACCAGGGATAAAAAGTTGTCCATTTGCAAGCCAAGGAGAAAGGCCATAGAAGAAAGCAAATCTGCCAACACCTTGATCTTAGACATCTAAAAGTATATGGAAATAAATTATTATTGTTATGCTCATCAGTCTTTGGTAGTTTGTTATGACAGCCCTGGAAATCTAACAAGATTGTCTTTACATCACATGGCATCCCCAACTGCAAAAAAAAAAAAAAAAAGTCACAATAGAATGCTGCATTTACCTTTCACCAATGAAGAAATCATACAGCACCTCTATCCCAAAATAGATCCTAGTGTACTCCCCTACCTTCTAATTTTACTGACTACTCCATGGTTCTTTGGTTTGCTGGAAAATGTGGAGAAGATATTAAAATTAGTGGAGGATTATTTCTCTCATCAACTTGATAGTGATCTCCATTTAATAAAAAGATAGAGACAATTCTATAAATTTGGTTTAATTAGATGACTATATCTCCATGATCTCTCTAGAAATACAGATTAGTAATAACTGCAGGCATGGAATTTAAATAGCATTTTTGGTTATATAATTATTAAATGTTATAGATAATTTCGTGTCATAATCTGTTAGTAAAAAAGATCAGCAAATATTTGAAGTTTCAAATAGTTTGATTCAAATGATTTAGTTTCAAAAGGATTGGCATAATCTAATATTCATTCTTATTCTTTTGACAGAAATGGACTTGTGTTTTGCAGGACATTAAATATTCCAACAAAGTTTGTCATCTTTTAGATGTCTGTCTGTAATGCTACTTTGTCACTTGATCTGGTCCCTAGTTGCTCTTGCTTTTCAGAAAGACCTTTCTATAACCCAAATGCCACTGAATGTCAGAATATAATGAATCATGTATTCTATTGCCCAGGTGCTTGCTTGGAGACTCATCTATTCAACATGTCTTCTGTAATGCCGGAGCAAAATGCCTTCAGTACAGAACACCTCCTTCCTTAGGCTGCACATCAAAAAAACAGTTATTTATGAGTCACAAAGTTTCAAATACACTTGTGACATCAATATTTTTTAATGGCTATAGAAATTGTAGCTCATGTTCTAATAAAACTATGATTTATAGGAATGCTGAAGACTCACACCTTCATGTTCATAATTTATCATTTAAAAATATTTCTGTGACTTTAACTTACAGCACACTCAGACCAAAATAATCCTTGGTAATGAATTACTCTCAAAGATGTGTATGTCTGTGTGTGTCTCTGTGTGTGTATGTGTTGCCTGTGTGTTTTTTCTTTGTCCTAGAGGACTTACAAAGTAACTTACCTGATTCTGTATGTTTGCACAGCAGACACATGGCTACTTAATTACAACAGGATCTACTCAAAATCCATCCTTCTGTCTTGACAATATCAGGAGGAAATTTTATACTGAGCTTTTTAAGAAAAACATCATTTAAAAATTCTCAACACTATTCTAGTATGGGACATTTGTATTTGTGTTATACTCTGTAATCAGACAAATGTTTGTAAATTTGTGCACATACAAATATTAAATATGTATATATATGTGTGTGTGTGTGTGTGTGTGTGTGTGTGTGTGCTTCGCATTCGCGCATATGCATCTATATATGGGGCTTTTAAATAAAAATGAAAATTTTATAAATAAAGTCCCTCTTTATTTACCAGGGAAAGCACCTAGAAGAGTGCAATGGTCTGAATATTTGCATCCCCCAAATTCATAGGTTGAAATCCTAACAGCCAAAATATGTATTAGAAAGTGGGGTTTTGGGGAAAGTGAAGAGATAGTGATAATGAGGGAGAAGACCTCCTGAATAGGATTAGTACCTTTACAAAGGAGGCTCAGTTGCTCCTCAATCCTTCTTCCAGGTGAGGACACAGCAAAGAGAGAGCCCTCCCTAGTCACCAAATCTGCTGAAATCTGCTGGAGTCTTATAATACTCTTCTCAGCCTCTAGAACTGTTTAAAAAACTATTTCTGTTTTTTATAAGTCACTTAGTCTATGTTCTTGTAACAAATGGACTAAAAGTTTATTTTGATCAAGCCAAAGATGTATTGGTTTATAAGTGTGAGTCATACTATACTTGTCCTTTATCCAACATCTTAAGCCTCTGCTTATGAATTTTCTCCTAAAATATTTATCTACTGATTTTTACAAAAGAAATTTTTTTCTAACATATCTGCAAAAGGTCCAGAATTATTTATTTTTAGCTAGGAAATGTTATTTTATTTTCAAGTTTATGTGTTTCTATTGTCTACCTTAAGTTAGTGATAGGTACATTTTGAAATTTTGCTTTGGAAAAAGTTTTCTGACTGTACTCCATGCTAGGAACACAGTTCACAACTTGAGAGAATGTTAGCAACTCTTTGTTTTGCAGCTTCATAAATATATTCCAGGGAAATTTCTGGGATCTTTAACTTTTTCTAGTTTTATGAATTGTCTGGAGCCAGTTATTCTGTGGAAGACACATTCTATACTCATTTTTGTTAGATTGTCCTAGATAAATATGTAATTCATGTCAATTATGTTGTTTTAATTCCAAAGAAAAATGTTTAAATTCATTGATTTCATTTAAACAGTTACATACCTATACTACTTCATTTCTCAATGACTGAATTATAGGATGCAAAAGAAAATAATGTGCATTTTAATATTTCATGAGTGTTTTCTGGAATTAAAAGTTTGCACATTACAGAGCATGTTACATTTAAATGTTCATACTCTATGATCCAGTTTTTAAGAGTTTTCAAAGAAAATAACAAGAAACAGTCTGAGGGTGTGACAGATATTATTTTAACTGAAATAAGCAAATATATAAATCTATGACATCTATTCATAAACATTCATTTATCACTTTTGTGTTGTAGAGGTAGCTATACAATATAGGATGATTCAGTAATATATGATTATGTAGAGTCAAAGAATTAAGACTATATCCAACAAGTGATAATTTTTCTTCAACCTGAAATAAACATTGTACTATTTTAAAGTACTTTCCCTTACCTTGTTTTTTGTGTCTTTGGGACAAAGTAGCCATATGTAATGGGAGAATATGAGTTGATATTTAGAGAAAAATACCTTGGATCTTTTATTATATAATGAATTTGGTTTTGCAAGAAAATACTCATATTAAGACAAACTTAAATTCTTTATCTTTAGGATAATTGTATTCTGAGAGATTTTAACTGTACTACACTCACATACCAACCTGATCCCACTACAGAGACCATCAGAATATATATTTTTAAATGATGAAAGAAGGGAACGTCACAGGTTCATCAAGAGTGATAGTGGTGATATGTCATTTCTTCACCTCATAGACCATAGAAAATCAGAGAAAGGGAAATTTGTTGACCAAAAATGACTGGTATTTTGTGAACTAACACAAATGTGTTTAAATTACTATATACTACTTCCTTTCATCGCTCATTACATAATGTAATTATTTTCTAATATTTCACAAGAATGAATCATCTGATAAATTATTTTTAAAACCATGAGTCAAGTCCAATAGAGATAGGATTCAGTTGTAAGAAAACAAAATTTTCTCAAAGATAATGCCCACTTACAATGTGATCTCTGTCCCTAATTTGAATCTTCTCAGAACATCCAACTGTCTGGAACTCTTTATTACATCTGAGTTTTCTTAGAATATATAATCATTTTAATGAATCATATTGTCATAAATAAGTATTCATTTTTTAATAAATGGGTGTTCTTAATAATAATAATAATCTCTATATCTGTGATAGTATGTCTCAATCCACTTGGGTTACTATAACAGAATACCACAGATTGGGTGGCTCATAAACAACTGAAATTTCTTCTTCACACTTCTGGAGAGTAAGAAGTCCAAGATCAAGGCAGCGCCAATCGATTCAGTATCTGCTAAAGGTCTGCTTTCTGGTTCACAGAAGGCCATTGACTACCTGTGTGTGATATGGTGGAAGGCATGGGGGATCTCGCTGGCCTCTGTAAAAGGATACTAACCCTTACCATGAAGGCTCTATCCCCAACCTCATACTCCCAAATATCAAAACATTGCAGATTAGTTTGCAACATATAAATTTTGAGGGGACATAGCATTCAGTAAACACATTATGAATCAATCAGGATCATTTTAACAATTTCTTTTTTATTGATTTTTTAAATAAATGATAGTGGTATGCATTACAATTCATATTACACATAAAGAGAACAATTTTTCAAATATCTGGTATAAAGTATAATCACACCAATTTGTGTCTTCATACCTGTACTTTGGATAATGATGTCCATTATATTGCATAATCATTGCTAACCCCCTGCCCTCTCCATTCCCCTCCCACCCCTCTTCTCTATCTAGAGTTTGTCTGTTCCTCCCAAGTACCCCCTAACTACTATCAATCAGCCTCCTTATATCAGAGAAAAATGCTAAGTGAAGTTAGCCAATCTAAAAAAAAAAGTTTCTTTCTTTCATCTTTTTCTTTTGTGACATGTAGAGTCATTGATATCTATTAAAGTGTCAAAACTAAACACTTTAGACTTAAAAAAATAGTATTGACTCTATAAAGAAAAATAAATAATCACCAATAATAAATGATTAGTTAAATAATTATTAAATGCATCACATTTGTTAATTTTTACATTTTTATGAAGTTTAATTAAACTTAAGAAAATGTGTAAAGTTTCTAACTTGGCAAGAATCCCTGTTTTATTCAGTAATTGTAGTTAAATCATTGCCAACTTTAAATAAAATGAGTTAATTGTCAGCAAAAATTATTTCAAATTCATAAAAAAATATTGTCAAAAGTTTCTGCATAAAATATTGTATTAATGAATGTTGAATTTTGAGTTTTTCAAAATAGATGCCCTGGGTTTACGGAAGACACTAAATTGTTCCTGAAATCTCTCCAACTCTCAAATTTGATCCTCTCTGAGTAATGAATGTTAAAAATCTGAGCTGTGAATAAATGGTATATTTGGTTTATCACTGGTATATTACACTGGTTATTGATATGGAAAAGATGATAATTGAACATAATAGAAATTTTTCTGAATTAGAAGCACCAGATTTGCCACCACATACCTGTGATTTGGATAAAGTATGTAAACTCTCTAAGCATGATGTGTTACATAATACAAGTTAATACCCCAATTTTTGACTTAATGAATATAATCAACAAATCTTAATTGTCCTGTTTTCAATCTCATCCACATAAGTTGCATGTATTTATCACCCAGTGCTTTCCACAAAAGAGAGTCATGAGGAAGAAGAGGACAGATGATTTCTTCTGCTAATTTTGAGGTTGAAAATGATCAATGGTTAGGACAGCCACCAACCTACTGCCCTCCTTCTGCTCATGCCCACCCCTGCTCTCCTGGGTCATAGAGCTAATCATTTTCAAATGATGCAGGTTTTAAGTACCTGACTAGCTCATTTTTTTAATGACATGCTTTTATTTTGGTACTAACTTCTAGAGTAATATATTTAAGTGACATTTTACATCAGAGACTAAATGATGAGATGGATGAAGTCCACAGACACTGAGACTGAGTTGAGGAAATTATCTATGCATAGACACAGAAGTTGGGGAAAATATCTTAGTGTCATTGAATGGGAATATTAGAACATAGGTTTGGGCTGTATCTTCACCCGATTGTGATTGTTACTATTCTTCAATTGACTAAACTCTTATGTTTAAAATGACTACCAACCTCAAATATTACTTTAGATTTTCTGGTTTGATGAAGGAAAAATATATTCCATTTTCCTCTCTCTTTCCAGTATTAGTCATGATTATTCTTAATCCCTACCGATGACATCTATAAACAGTGAAAATGTATTAGTCAAACAAACAAACAAAAATGCTTTGTAAAAGAACAAAAACCCCTAACTACATTTCCAGTTCTTTAGATAGTAGTACCTCAAGCCTTCTCTTTTTTGAAAAGTGAGGTCCTGAGCATTGCCACTTTTCACTCTTGACGTTCTCACTTTCACTGTTCTACCTCTTGCAGCCAGAATTGGACACTTATTCACAAAATTAATAGCACTTATATTTCATAACCGTTGAGTCTCATTGGTATTCTTTATATGGTGCATCAAGTTGCATATCAACAATTTTACAATTTCATGATGATAGAAATATTGCTTACAGAACAGTGAAATTTACACTAAAAGTACATCTGTATGAATATACTTTTTGCCTCATTATATGGAGTGTTAGGATTAGGGATATAGCTCAGTTGGTAGAGTGCTTGCCTTGTATGCACAAGGCCCTGGGTTCAATCCCCAGCACCAATAAACAAACAAACAAGGGGAAAAATAAATAAATAATCTAGTTTCCATTTTAACTACATTCTACATTTCATATCTCCACTGCCTTTGTGAGTACAAATTTTTACAAGCTGTCCACCAGACATTATGTGCCAAGTCACTCTCCTTACTGCCCACCAGATTTGTCCCTGAGCTACCTATCAGTTTACTTTGTCCTTATACATTACACAGCTAGGTTGAATTCTTTACCTCTCAAGTTACTTCTTCCATGGGTCACTATTTTATGAATTTCATGTCTTTATTTTTTTTAATTTCCTCTATCATTTTGTTATAGCCCGTTCTCATGGTAATATGAAATGTAAAATCTCTGATTTGTTGCACATCTAAAAATGTCTTTATTCTGGCCTATTTGATTGATAATTGAATAGATTTGAAATTCAAGTTTAAAATTATCTCCCTTAGAATTTTGAAGGTTTGGTTTGTTACCTTCTCTAACCCATCATAGTTTATAATTAGTGGGATACAGAGCTGATATTTTTATCTTTTATGGATGATCTTTGGCTTGTTCCTTATTTAATTTTTTTCCTAAAAACTTTTGTGATCTTTCTATATTTAATGTTCTAAATTTTGAAAGATATTCTGTGTGTGTGTGTGTGTGTGTGTGTGTGTGTGTGTGTGTGTTTTCCTCAGTCAGGTGGGGTGGCATATGTCTTTAATTCTAGTAACTCAGAGGGCTGAGACAGGAAGATCCCAAGTTCAAAGCCAGCCTAGGCATCTTCATGAGACCTTGTTTTAAAGCACAAAAATAAACAGGGTTAGAGGTATAGCTCAGTGGAAGGCTGCCCGGTATTGTCCAATCCTTGGTACCACAAAAACAAAACAAAATGATGAACATTTCTGTGTCAGATGTTAGACTTCTTAAGCAATCCTCCAGGGCTCTTTTTCTTTCTTTGATAGATTTTCTGTATTTCCTTCCTTGTTTTTATTCTGTATTATAGAGGTTTTGTTTGTTTGTTTGTTTTATCCTTACTTCTCTACTCTACATTTTGTGTCATCAAATGTTTGTGGACATAAAAATAAACAGTTATATAATTTTTAAAAAATGTATGAATTCTCCTTTTTCCCACCCATTTTCTGCTTTATATGACATCATGCTTTAATTAATAATTGACTACAACTGCACAACCCTGGGTTGAAAAGCAATTTTTAATACTATTCAATTTTAATTTAAAATCATATTTATTATGATTTTAGCATGATTTATTTCTTTTATTCCTTCCTAACTACAAATTTAATTAGATTAATGAGTACTAAGCACTGCTTCGGTTCACTACTGGCTATAAAATTGAGAGCAGTCCTTTAACTTCGGTGTCCTCGCTTCCACAGCATTAAAAATAAAGATAATGATCCTCTCCCTAACCTTCCAGGATTTTTATTAAAATCAAATTTTTGAAACCTCATTAAGAAGTATTTCATGCTATATAAATGAAAGATATTATTTCTGGAAAAATGAATCTGTGTGAGAGACATTTTGGAAAATAGAAAGACAATAATATCAATTGTTTTCTTCTGGAAAAGAACTCTAGGAACTCACTGCTGCTGTCAGAAACTTGTAGGGGACCTCTGCGTGGTTCCCATGGGGAGGAGGCTTGTCCCCTACTGTGGACTGTGTGGTGGCATGTACAGAAGTTCATTGCTCACTGAGATCCCTGATCTGTTTTTAATTGGTATCAAACATTGGACCTGAAGACTTGTGATTTCTTTGAATTCAGAGATACAATTACATCCTATAGGTCTTACATTGTCTTTTGAAAATGCTTTGCTAACATCAAACCTCCCTGCATTGGTGATCAGCTCACAGCCTTGCAATCATCGTTTATGAAATGGAGTTTATAAGCTTTCAGGGAGGCGATGCTTGACTTCTTTTTGTTCTAAATTGGCACTTGCTGCTTTGTTCATTTCCTTTGAGATTTCTGAGGTGATTTGTGGTCAGGATTAAGACTTTGGATTCTGAAGTCTAATTTATAGATTCAAAACTTGGTTTTGCCACTTTATCCGACACACCTCAGATGACTTACTCAGTTCTCTATACCTCAGTTTCCTAATATTTTAAAATGGAAGCAATATATTTTTATAATGATTAAAATAATTAATACATGTTAAGTATTTATCACACTAAGTATGCATTTTATCATTATTGTTTGATTCATTATAATTACTAAAATTATTAATTAAAAGTATTTCAACTTTTTTGGAATATTTAAGCTCAATGTAATATTGAGACTAAAACTTTGATTCTATATTCAATCCTGATATAGGATCTCCCATTTGGTAACTTGTTTAAAATGTTATTATATTTATTATGCATTACTTAATTTCAAAAATCATGAGATTTCAGAATTGTTCAACTATACATACATAGTAAGTATTATCACTATACTCAGATTTTAGAACACAATGAGATATGTCATATTAATCTGTTCTACAAAATAACTTTGAACCTTTAGGGGATACCTTGGTAGGTGAAACTTTGCTTTTTGCTTGGTATAGCGGAACAAATGATATTGAACAATTTCAGAGAATATGCTTGAATACATGTTGTATACTTTCAGGATAAACTTTAAAGAAAAGAGATTTTTAATGGAGGTTTATATGCATTTCTAACTTTTTAAAAAGTTTTTAAGTTCTGTTTATTTTTAATGTCAAAACAGGTATATAGCACACAAATCAAAGTGAAAAAAGAGATGAGTAGCCAAAGTAGGACTCCTTTAAACAGGTTTCTCCCTCTAACCCAGATCCCTGAAGTGGAGAGTTTTACCATCTTCATATATATTCTTCCAGAGATATGTGATGCATATATTAAAAGTGCATAAATATGTAGATTCCCTCTAATTTGAGCAGGTTTTTGTTTCCTAAGATCTTCCTGAGCAGAAGAGTGTAGATATTTGTATTAGGAGCACAACTTTTATGACCTTATCACTGTCACTCATCAATAAAATTCATATTTTCTTTGCCTTTCACTAGGTTTGTTGTTTCATCTGTTTGAAAAGATCTATGCATTTTTAACTTTATTTTAATTAGGTATATATGAAAGCAGAATGCATTTTGATTCATTGTACACAATTGAAGCACAACTTTACATTTCTAGGGTTATACAAAATGTAGCATCACACCATATTTGCAGTCATACATGTACCTAAGGTAATGATGTTCATCTCATTTCACCATCTTTCCTACCCTCATGCTTCCACCCGGCTCCTCCCTCCCCTTTGCCCCATCAAATTTCCTCCATTTTCCCCATGCCCCCCCATGATGGATCAGCATCCACTTATCAGAGAGAACATTTGGCCTTTGGTTTGAGGGGATTATCTGACTTCAACTAGCATTATATTCTCTAAGTCTATCCATTTACCTGCAAATGCCATAATTTTATTCTCTTTTAATGCTGAGTAATATTCCCTTATGTGTATATACCACAATTTCTTTATTCATTCATCTATTGAAGGGAATCTAGGTTGGTTCCATAGTTTAGCTATTGTGAATTGAGCTGCTATAAAATTGATGTGGCTGCATTACTATATTATGCTGATTGTAAGTCCTTTGGGTATAGACTGAGGAGTGGGATAGCTGAATTAAATGGTGGTCCCGTTCTAAATGTTCTGAGGAATCTCATACTGCTTTCCAGAATAGTTGCACTGATTTGCAGTCCCACCAGCAGTGACTGTGCCTTTCCTCCCACATCCTTGCCAACATTTATTATTGTCCGTATTCTTGATAACTGCCATTCTGACTGGCAGTTATAACTTGTCTCAGTCATCTACTTTTGATTTGTATTTCTCTAATTACTAGAGATGTTGAACATTTTTTATGTATGTTGATTAAATTTATATCTTCTTCTGAGAAGTGTCTGTCTGTTCAGCTCATTAGTCGATTTACTCATTGGGTTGTTTGGTTTTTTGGTGTTAAGATTTTTGTGTTTTTATATATCCTGGAGATTATTGCTCTATCTCATGTGCATGTGGTAAAAATTTTGTCTCCCCAAACAGTTATCTCATATTACATAAAGGTGCCAAAAACATACATTGGAGAAAAGATAGCCTCTTCAACAACTGGTGCTGGGAGAACTAGAAATCCATATGCATCAAAAATGAAAATAAACCCGTATCTCTCATCATGCACAAAACTCAACTCAAGATGGATCAAGGACCTAGGAATTAGTCCAGAGACCCTGTGCCTAATAGAGAAAAAAGTAGGCCCAAATCTTCATTGTATAAGATGAGGTCCTGACTTCCGATAAGACTCCTAAAGCGCAACAAATAAAATCATGAATTAATGAATTGGATGGACTCAAAAAGCTTCTTCTCAGCAAAAGAAAGATTCATTGAGGTGAAGAGAGAGCTATGTATTTTGTACATTGCTCTGTCCCAGAACAGGCAGTTTCAGACCTCCTATCACTTGCCTCTGCACTTAGCACACAACATTTGGCCTGGAATCCCCCTTCCCATCTTCCTAGAAATGCTCTTCACCCCTCAATTCTCCATTTTATCAACTTTTCTCAGTAATCCACTTTCTTGCCTTAGTCTTTGGTATATCTTATTTCCCAATTATTTTCTGGAAAAAAGATAAAATGTGTGTTTCATTTTTCAGATTTGGTTTTCAGATCTCTTTTGTTTACTTGAATTTTCTGGCTTAGACATAGGAAATATTTTTTTCCCATGATCATGCTGCCTGCATGATTATGTCATTCTGATTCCTTATTCTTCGTATATGAAAAGAAAAATTGTTACCTTCCCCCATAAAAATATATATAACCTTCTTCTTTGATTCTAGTAATTCCGAAAATTATGATTTGCTAATCTGGGTCACCAGCTGTACCAGGTCTTTCAAATCTGAGATCTTGTTGCCCTCAAGTGCTAAGAAGTTGTCTTGATTGTGTTAGATTCCATACATTGTATTATAGTATATCTATATATACCATATATCATATCAGAAGGCAATTTATATATAATGTAACATTTTATAACACTATTGCATGAATTTTTTCCAATAAAATGAGCAAGAACTGTATTTGTACAGAATACTTAGCAGTTGAGGAAATCACTTATTTATTGCAACATGCAGAAGGCATAGATCTGTAATACCTGTTGTCCTCTAAGTGAGATAAATACGTTTTTAAAAATATATTTTCAAAGCATTTTACTACCAAACTCTTGAATTCATCTACCACATTGTAGCATTAATCACATGCACATTAGGCTTTGGTGTAGCTTATCATGTATTATTTTAAATAATTTTTGATAAATAATGATTTTTAAAATAGACAAAACTATCTTCAGTTCCAAATGTCAAAGTTTGCTAATCTTCACTTTTTAATGACAAAAATGTAGTTTTATTTTCTTAAATATTTTACAGTCTCTTTTCTAATGCCAAATAGCATGATCTTATTTTTCTGTTTAAAAACATGTTATCTTAAACTAAATAGAAACAGTATTAGTTAATGAATTTTAACATATATTGAATATCCTAGCAAGGAATTCTAATTTGTAACATATTATTATAGGAATGGCCAATTATAAATGTATAATGTTCATTTTGGATTTTCAAACCTTCATTATCTCAGATGCCCCACCACTTTTCCATAACATATTAATCACATAAATATCAAGACAATTTTTTGTGATGTTCACAATAGGAATCTTGAAACCAAGTATTTTATCAGAAGGAACCATCTATATATACAATAAATATGCACCAATAAAAATGTGTAAAAAATAAAAATACTCTTCTATCAAATAAGATATTATAGCTAAATTTCATCTTATGCTTGAAGCATGTATTGAGGTTTATCATTGAAAATAACTGAATCACAATTAGTCCCTGGGTTAGTTTTTTTTCTTTTACTGTTACCTTCCACTGGCTATCGGAACAATTGGAGAAATAGAATTGACATCCTACTGAATTCTTAATAAAGATTTGTGATGTTTCACTTTGTTTTCAGCATGCAGTGACCTGGAATTCAGGGAAGTGGCCAACAGATTGCGGGATTGGTTCAAGGCTCTTCATGAAAGTGGAAGCCAAAACAAGAAGACAAAAACAGTTACTGAGGCCTGAGAGAAGCAGTAAGATTTCTAAATTTGATAAATGCTATCATCTTAAGATGAAGATTTATATCCAATGAATCCCTTAGAACAAACCCATACATTTTAATATCTATCCTTTACTAAATATTTAATAAATATCAGAACATTGATGTTACTTCCAAGTTTTTCCTAAGTATATTGCAAGAAAGTTAAGCATTTGGATCAACTTTGATTGATGGAAATGAGAATGTCTCCTCAGAAAGCATTTAGGATCCAGTTAAAAATTATGAATAGACATGTGTTTTAGTATTTTATCAAAGTTGTAGAAAGTACAACATGGGCAATAGAAGTAAGAATATTGGGGTAGACATTTAAAGAACACAGTTGAACTCCCTCAAATAGTCTTTACAAGAGTGCTTTGCTGGCATCTTAATTTGTCTCTGTACAAAATGGATTAGTAGAAAAGAAAAGACTGAATATCTGCAAATCAAATAAGCAACACACTGAAGCAAAATAAAAGCATAGATGGGCTCAGGTTAAGGCTCAGCCTAGCATGTGTGAGGCCCTGGGTTCAGTTCTCAGCACTGCATATAAATAAATAAAATAAAGGTCCATTGACAACTGAAAAAAATATTTATAAAAAAATAAAAGCATATGACTCTCATTGGAATCTTATCATCTGTATAATTCCTCCAATTCCTTGGAAATAAAAATGGCAAATTGAAGTAGGACACTTGTTATGAATAACTTTATGAACTTTTCATTTTATTTTATTATTGTTTGTATAAATATTTGTGTTGTATGTAATCTACATAAAAAGCCTATCAAAGCATGGTCTGAATCTTTCAAATTGAAATAATTTATCTAAAAGTCAATAAAAGGAGATAGGGCATCAATTATGAACCCGTATTTCTTAACTGACAAAGAAATGCTGGGGGCATGACCTCCATTGCTTAGGGTGAGTGACATGATTGTGCACTCTCACTTGAAACCCTCAAAATGAAGATTAGCAAAATCATACAGTAAAACAGCACAATCATTTATAAACTCTGTTTCCTAAACTGTCTTATTTGTTTGCTTTCTTAACATTTAGGGATTTTCTATAATCCTAAACTCTTATAGTTATGAATCTTATTTGTGTTCTATAATAATTTAATATATCAGTGCAATTTAGCTATTACCTTTAGATATAATATCTGTCTTCGGATATGTAATGACTACGCATACATTTCCTCTTGTGAATTTCAGGAAGAAATTATACTACTATCCCGATCCTGTAGGAGAGTTTCTTAGTTCTGTCTTGAATTTATCGGCGGCTGTCAATGCATTTCAGCCTGCATTTATTTCATAAAAATAATAACTAAATATATGTGGCTTTATTTCATTCTGAAAAAAATATATATGTGGTATGGGAAGATTTCTTCCAGAACCTTACATGCTGATTTACAAAAATCAAATAAAATCCATACCTGTGTCCCCAAGAGTCATACTTGAACATGGCATGCTATCAAATTTCTCCTTTGAGCTTGAGTTTGAACTAATTTCCCTCCTAGATTTGGAGATGGATCAAAGCATAATTTGAAGGTGCCTGGTTAAATGTATGCATTCATAAATATTTTCTTTTCTGGCTTTTTCTTCGAAGAAATGACATGAAACTATCTTAAGATGGTGGATTTATTATAAGAAACTCCTATGGAGTTTGATAATCTTTGGAGAGTAAAGGGGAAAAAAGGGCTATAGGATTATTTATACTACTTAGTCAGTGGCTAACTGAGAAATCCTTGGGTGAATCCTTCACTCAATCTATTATATTTAATTTGTAAATCAACCCTCCACTGCTCCACTACACTACTGGGAATTCAATGAAGTCAGAGATGTTTGTTCATCATTGTATTCATAGAGCCTGGAATAGAGTTTCACATAATATTTACTAAATAAAAATTAAGAATAAATTTTATTTACTAAATGGAATAAAATTTACCTGCTAAATAAAAATGAATGAATTAATAGTAAATTTTATTTGCCAAATAAAAATAAAATTCATTTGCCAAATAAAAATGAAGGAATGGATGAAGCAAAAAGCTACCAATGTACTACATCCTGTACTTTAGTATAATTAAATCAATCAATGAGTTCCTTAGGAATGATTATGTATTGCTTCCATTATTTTCTCTGTGAAAATTAATGCTGCAATTTGCATGCTCTTATTTCCATGAGTGGAAGTAATGGGTCAAAGTGCAAATGCATTTTAAATTACAATTGATAGTAGATGTTACCAAACTTTTAAGTGAAAATCTGAAGGCATTTCCAATTTTGATCAGTAAGGTATGGAGTTAGTATTTGCCTGCATCCCAGTAGCAAAAAGTATTATCATTATTTTTATCTTTTGCATTTTTTTGAATATAGTATAATATTTTCTTTTAAATTTAATTAAATATTCTTTATTGGTAGTGAATTTGAACATAGAATATTATTTGAAAAGCTTACAGTTAATAAAAACAAAACACATCTGAAGATGTATCTTCTTACCTGTTGAATTCTGAAAAAAGCATATTGACAGTTTCCTTTGTAGTTCTACATGAACAAGTCCCTTCAGCATTTTTAGTAGATTTTGCTTCACATGTTAGCTACTCTATTTTATAGCACACTAGATTTATTATTTCATATTAATGAAATGGCTTATTATTCTATTTTCTTATACTTTATCCTACTTACTGTTTTCCAGCACATATTTTACCCTAATTGACAGTAGTATTACCATTTTTCCATTCCAGTTGATTGCATTTTCCTGAGGTCCTTGATATCATTTGTTGTCAAACTTTTTTTTTAATCACTAATACTTGTATCTCTTGTATGAACTCCCAGAATTGGGTCTTCACTTTATTTTTTTGATATGGCAATGAGAAGAATTTGCACATTATCATGTTTTTGAAAATTAAGGATTTGATGAAGTCAACATAAATTGCAGGGAAATATTGCAATGCAAAATGTTTTGCCTTTCAGTTGCATAAAACAAAAAGCAAAATGAAATTAACTTTGTGATCCCTTATTAATAGCAGACCAAAATTCCAAAAAAATTGTGTCATTGCAACAGAAGAAAAATTAAATTTTAGTTCTGCATCAAATAAGACTTGACATTACTTTTAAAATATCATGAATAAACCATTTTAAGAATTATCTATTATGGACCAAGACAAATATTGATTTTGCTAAATCTCATAATGTTTAAATTTACTTAGGTGTAAATTTCACATATTTTAGAGGACTTAGATATTTTAGGACAAAATTGTATTTTTAATAAAATATTTTCATTATGTAAAATTGTGGATGTATAACCAACGTGATTCTGCAATCTGCATTTGGGGTAAAATTGGGAGTTCATAACCCACTTCAATCTAATGTATGAAATATGATATGTCAAGAGCTTTGTAATGTTGTGAACAACCAATAAAAAAATAAAAAATTAAAAAAAAATAAAATAAAATATTTTCATATTAAGTTATTTGCCTAGATGAGTCCTATACACATATATAATTGTTAATTACAATAACTATTTTTGTAGAGAAAACTATGAGGTGGATGATTATAAACTGTTATGCATCAACATTTTGCAATAGATTAACCAAGTTTATGAATATATATTTCATACTATTTTATAGCCATATGCTTCTTTATAATATATCTTTTTAATGTGGCAAAAATGAACATGCTTATTAACAAACTCAAGTATATAAACTTCTCAGACAAGCCATAAAAATAAGAGGCAAAGTAGTATGTTACTTTAAATGCATGTTTTACTGTTTTATATTTTTAAGAATTGACCTAGCTATTATATTAGATATCAGCTAAGTAATGGCCAGTGATTAAATTAATCTAAATTAGGTAAAGGTTTTAAGTACCAATAGATCTTAGAAATCATTTTTAAGATCTTAGAAATTATTTTTAGTTTATTAAAAACATAACTACTCTTGAAATAAAATTCATCTGAGTGATTTAATTGGATAAGAAACAAATTTAAATTTCTTAGAATTGTAAATTTCTAATGTAATGCTTGCTAATATGACAAATATACTTATTAATTTAGGAAAAAATATATCCAAATACAATAACAGCATATGTGGTAACATTCAAAAATCTAGTAAGTGTAAAATCATTGTTATTTCCTTGAGCAATATTAAAACAATTCATTTGTAATTTAAATGTCAGAGTTCATTTAAATTATGCTATTTGATTTTTAAAGCATTGTGATTATTCTTCATATAAAAGACTTTTGAGTTGGGCACAGTGGTGCAGACATGTAATCCCAGCAATTCAGGAGGCTGAGGGAGGAGGTTCACAAGTTTGAGGCCAGACTGAGCAACTTAGCAAGATTCTAAGCAATTTATCAAGACCCTGTCTCAAAATGAAAACTAAAAATGACTGGGCATGTCACTTAGTACCCTTGGGTTCAATCCACAGTACTGAAGAAAACTTTTCCAAAAAAAATATTTTTTTAATATCTGCAAATTAAAATTTATATAAGCACTTATTTATCTCTGAGTTGTGAGTCAATAAGAATACAACTTTCCAGATTTCCTTAAGGTTTTTATGATCTAATTTTGTTTATACCATCTGGAATTCTAAAATAACAGCTCATTTATGCACATATATACACTCTTACCAAAGCTCTGCACCAATTTGTACTGATTTGTCTGTAGACTCTAACTCCCATCTAACTGAATGAAAGATTATAGGTTGAAGTTGATCATGACAATGGATTTTTCTGTATTTGGGAAAGTCAGAATATCTTACCTATTCTGATCAACTAACTTCAGCCTTAATATAGAAATGTGATGATATACCTGAAGAACAGTTTAGAGAAAAAAATGTTTTTTTTTTCATTAAAAATGAATTCTATTGATTTTATAGATTTCTAAAAATCATTTTTGTTATTCATACTCCATGAATAGAATGATATCATTTTAATGGTAAATATAATAATAAAATGAAGATAATCATCTCTTTCTTGTAATACCAATCTCTAAGTTATTGGACATCATATACAAAGCATTTGGGGTTTTTATCTGTAATTATCAATACTGTAAAAGTAGGGGCAAATATGAAAAAAAAGCCAAAATATCTATTTATTCAATTGTGCAATGAAGTGTGCTTAAAAGCCAATACTCATTGTTTACTGTGTGTAGTATTTCATTTGAGATGGACCTTTGATATTTAAATTATTAATGTAATTTCCATTAAAATAATAAGCTTTTTTGCTATGCTCTCTTAAAATATTACAGACCTTGCTTTCTATGACATTAGAATAAATGGAAATTACTTTTTTCTATAGTTTCTTGGAAAATATTGATTAAAACTTATACCTGATAATCTAGTTTTATAAGTAAACCTACAGTAATGAATGACTTTGAAAGGTAAACACAAGCTGGTGCCAAACCCTTTGCCGTGCAGGAGAGAAGTGGACAGGGATTAATTTGGCACAAGTGTCCTTTTCAATACTTTATAACCTTAAATAACCTAAAAGTGTACCTCACTTCAAAGAAAGCCTTTGTGGGGCTGGGGATGTGGCTCAAGCGGTAGCGCGCTCACCTGGCATGTGTGCTGCCCAGGTTTGATCCTCAGCACCATGTACAGAGATGTTGTGTCCGCCAAAAAAAATAAATAAATAAGTAAATTCTCTCTCCCCCCCCCTCTCTCTCCACCCCCCTCTCCTCTCTCTTTAAAAAAAAAAGAAAGCCTTTGATGTGATGTTTCCTAGTATAACACAGGGAGCATCAAAGGCCCAATTCAGAAAAACTGGCTCTAAACATTGGCCAAAAGAAGACCCAGGGCTTTGTCAATTCTGTTGAACATGAATGCATATGCATTCATAAAACTTATGAACCAGCAAATTTGGAACTAGAAAACAACCAAATTCAATCCAAGAGACAACCTAATACAAGTCATCTGAAAATTCACAATTATATTTGTAAGTTAATCTGTGATGTGTTAATAGTGTATATTATTTTCTTCCCGGCAGTATCACATACTTTTTTATCTATTTAAGTTTACTGTCCAGTTATAAAGATTAAAAATACAAACTAAGTCATAACATCTTTGTTTCCCTGTATCCTTACCTCAAAACAGGGCAGTGTAATATCATCCTTAGTATTTATATATTTTCTACATAGCTACTATGATAGTTAAACTAAATGCAAAATGGGTGATATACTCTCTTATTTTTTTCTACTTTTACACCAGATTGCTAAGAAAAATTAGTCCAAATTCCTCTTGTAATTTTGATTGTCTGCTGAAACCTGAGTATTCTTGCAGGTGTAATGGGAGTTTCTGATGAATGCATTTTCTCACAGTAGAGGAACTGGCTTCATATTTGCTGTTTACAGGTCCTAGGATATTGCACCCAAGTATCTGCATGACTCACTCCCTTTACTTTATTCAGTTGTTGCTCAGTAGCCATCCAGGCACCTTCCTCCCACTCCAGGTAAACACCATCAGGGCCACTCAGCCTTAGCTTCCTCATGATGCTACTTGGTTTTTCTTCCTAGTTTGTATTGCTACTTCACAATCTTACTGCATTGTTTTCTTTTTCTTCAAAATAATATGTAAGCTTGAGGAATTAAAAAATGTTCTACTCTGCAATCCCCAACTACTGGGAAACTATTGTCACATATTATGGACTCAATAGCAATTTGTATAATGCATAAGTTAATAAATCTTAACACACATTATTATCTAGACAGGAACCTAATTTCAAAAGTGTGACAAGCAGCCTGTAGCTGCTTTCTTTTGATCTCTGAATAACCTGCAGTTTCCAGGAGGACAAAATTATGACAATAGCAGGATTAGATTAAAAGGTTCAAGACTTGACACTTCAATGGAAAGATGCCTTACTTAAAAAGGTGGTATGTCCTGAAAGTGGAATAGGAAACCATATGCAGAACAGTTGGTACACTCTCTAACTTAATTTTTTTCTACTCTTACACCAGATTGCTAAAAAGGATTAGTCCAAATTTCTCTGATAATTTCAATTGTTTCCTGAAATCTGTCCATTTTTAAAACATTTGGTTTCATACTCCACTTTTAGGGAATCCTGCACTTTTATTTATTTATTTTTTGGGGGAGGAGGGTACTAGAGATTGAACTCAGGAGCACTCAACCACCCACCGAGCCATGTCTCCAGGCCTATTTTGTATTTTATTTAGAGACAGAGTCTCACTGAGTTGCTTAGCACCTAGCTTTTGCTGAGTCTGGCTTTGAATTCATGATCCTCCTTCCTCAGCCTCTGGGATTATATGCGTGCACCACCATGTCCAGGGGTATACTGCCTTTTTAGAAGGGATTTGCTAACCTCATACACTGGTCATCAAAGCAGAATTGCTACACATTTTACATTATTTAAACATCACATTGCTCTGACAAAAAAAGTATATTATGGTAAAAAAATGATATATTATTTTCTAATAGTTGTTTTAGTAGTTATTCATAGCTCTCAAACACAATGTGGCACTAATATGAGATTTTAGTAAACTATGTTTTATTTTGTTTATTTATTCAGTTTATTTTTTGGTACTAGAGATTGAGGTATTTACCCCCTGAGTCACATATCCAGCCCTTCTTATTTTTCTTATTTTGAGACAGAGTCTTGCTAAGTTGCTTAGGACTTCACTAAGTTGCTGAGGTAGGATTTTAAATCAGGATCCTCCTGTCTCAGCCCCGAGCTGCTGGGTTTCTATAAGAGGGCCACTGTGCCTAGCAGTTAACCAGATTTTCTCACAGACTTTACATAAAGAATTACCCATGCCATTGCCCCCCAAATTGCTTTTTATTTTAATCTTAGTGTAAATATTTCATAGTTAAATGGTTTTCAAAAAGAGGATGATGAAGTCATAGCTTTTAAATAAATTAAGCCAGATGATAAATTTACAAATCGTATTTATAATTTAAGTCCATTTGGTTTATAAAAGATATCAGACCTCTGGAATATATTTTGTTGAGATGGACTTTGAAGTGAACTGAAAAACAAATGAATGACCATAGAAAACCACTCAGATAATAAAACGTTAAAATGGGTTTTTGGATAAGAAGAAATGGAGCTGTGTAGACCTGATTCTATTTATCATTACCTTGAAAATACTTGTTTGAGGTTTTGTTGAATAAGTGTATTTTACAGCTATTATAATTTATATACTTTGATTTGCTTCTATTGCTTAAATCTTCAGAAGTCGAACAGGAGAAATACATCACCCAGTGTTTTTAAGAATATGGTTGCAATGGAGAATATCTACTTTTTTTCAAAGTGTTATTGTATTTATTTTTCTTTTTCAATTTGGAAAGCTTCAGGATATCAGCATCATATGCAAAACTCCTCAGATCATTATGATATGATTATGATAATGTTATATCATTTCTTTCTTACGCACCAAATGTTCTCAGTCAGAGAAAATGATGGAATTACTTAAACCCCTAGGGAAAATGAACACATTCTAATTTTTTACTAAGATATTGCTCTCTTTATGTCATGCTGTCTTCACACTGAGAGGAAGATTGAATTTGGAATCAGATGGCTTAAAAATAATGCCTCATTTTAATGCAATTAGGAGCCTTCTAGGTAGAGCAGAGAACTCTAGCTTTTGAAAACAAAGGTTTAAAAAGTTCAAAGATAAATTTTCTTTTCTTATTTTAAGCAGTAAATTGAAAGATACAGATCATTGCTTGTTTTGGTGGTTCTAATTATTGAGACATCTGGCATTTTCTTCTTTTATTAGGTGGAAACTGTAACTCTGTATACTAAAATTTAATTATATACTTTAGTTTTAAGAAGGTACTGTCTTAACCTATGGATGTTTTAATTTTATCAAAATAACATATTTCATATTAAACTGAATTATGTACTTCTATTTTACTATTATTTACTGAGGAGGAACTGATTAAAACTTATGGATTCATATCCTGTTTTAAGGAAACTATCATTTAAACATGCCTCATTTTTGCAAAGTGTAGTGTTTTCAGTAGTATAGTACAGCATTACTATGTGATGCTATGCTCACATTCAATTATTGGGAGCACTTATATGGTGTACAAGACCCTATATCATCTCATCACTAACAACTTTCTATTTTCATTCACCAAAGTTTTCATTCATATTTTTCAAGATCTTTTCATGCCACGTAGCTATTACCACTCAATTTAATGCTGTTTCACCTTTTTTACACACTGCCTTTTAATATCAACTGGAATCCCTTTTCTTCATTGTTTCATTTTAAGACTCAACTTAAATATGCCGTCAATATGAAGTCTTCTCCTAAACTGGAGGAGATGACATATCTTCCATCTCATGTGTGTGTGCATGTGTGTAGATTATCATTGGATACATTCAAAACTACAATTCCATATCCTCTGTTTGGAAGTGTTTGGGTTCTCTTGACTTTCATTGTTGTATAAGCATCTCTTAAATTCAGTCTTATAGAACACAGTTTAGTGGGAATGGTCAGAAAGAGATATTTATTTCTATTTGTATAATATATAGCACAGTATATGGTATATTCCTAAAGATAAATGTTTAGTTAGTAATTTATAAGTATGATCATACTCCGCACTAAATACTTAAACATTAGAATGTGAGTTCTAGAAAATTAGAAACTTTTCTTTTTTTCCTGAACTTTTTTTTCCTATGATGGAAACATCATTTTTATTTTTTTAAAAAAAACCCTAAATATATAGTTAGAATATGAAAGCCATTTATTCTTATACCATATTAGATCATAATTTTACCCCCTCCATAAGTTTTACAATTTTGATATGATAAATAGGTGGTTGATTTAAGTTTATAAATTATAATTCATTTGAACTACTAATCTTTCAGTGAAGCAGATGGAGTATCTCCAATAAGGAAAACTTTGAAACATTTTCAATGGATCTAAGGCCACAAAAAATAAGAAAATCAAATTTCCAATATTTACTACTTTAAAACAGCATTTTTTTGACATAAACTCTTATGTATTTTATGCCAGTTCACTTTGAAAGTGAGAGAGAACACTAATAACAGAAATATGCTAGTTTATATATATATATATATATATATACACACACACACACACACACACACACATATTTTAATTACAAAGATAGCTCATCAAAATGTAAAACAGATTAATTAGATCCAGAGTCATCATTAGGTTACATGCCACTAAGTAGACAAATGTATTAGCATACTTAAAAGACACACTGCCTGAGTTTTGTCCTGCTTTATATACCAAAATGCAAAAAAAAAAAAAAAAAAAAAACCCTGTGACAAAACTGGTGTAATCCAAGTAAAACCTGACCCTTATAGCTGCCAGGATTATAGAAATATTAATTTCTTAGATTTTTACAAATGTGCTCTGATTGTTTGGTGCATGCAAGAAATTATCTTTAGGAAAAGTTGAGTAAAGGATTTCTGGTAACTATGTACTAGTTTTGTAAATTTTTAAGAATTTAGCATTATTCTAAGAAGACTTTATTTAAAATGTTTAAGCTTAAAGAAACATACAATAATCAAAGTTAATGGTTTGATGGTGTCTTGATTACCAAACATTCAAATAGTTCGGGGCGCGTGGTAAATTTGCAATTATCTATTTGTATGTCGGTCTATCTATGTACCTACCTGTTTACCTATCCATTCATCCACACATATATTCCATTGCTAAAAGTAACATAGCCAAAAATACTCATGAAAACACTAAAGAATACAGTCCAACTTCTCTGAGGCACTCAGCATTTTTCACCCCATCTTTAAAATATTTGCTTTATATATTCTGAGTGTATATCTATCTTTATCTATCTGTATACCCATCAATTCTTACATTATTAACCACAGAATTAGAAGTTTCTGCTGACGTTTTAACTTTATTATTGTTTAAATCTCTTTTTACTTAATAACTTTCAAATGAACATTATATTAGGGTAATAAAACAGACATAATATCTTTCAATAGGTGAGGTAATAAAAGTAAGTTTAATAGCTTTCAAAAAGTTCATTAATTTTTTTGCTGAAATTTAGTGCAGTCTATCTTTGTTGGATTAATATTGATTTCATGTTGCTGTTTCCCTGGGGTTATTTATGTAAGCAATAAAGCCTTCAGAAGAATGAGCTATGACTCACCTAGGAGTTTCTGTATCCCTTGTCGCTTCTGAATATTGCTGAGCTCCGTCTGGCAAGGTGGGTCTGTAATGACATTAAAAATGTCACCTTTAGGATTTTAGTCAAACAGAGAATAGGTAACTTCTTTGATATCAATCTTCACTTAGTCTTTACATGCTTTTAGATGACACATTACATATTGGTTGTGTTATATTCCTTACTTATACAGATAAATGTTCATATAGATTGTGTGTCCGGAATGAGAGTTATCACTCTCCCATCATCTTGTTTTTTCTTAGAATGACTGAATTGGATGAAAAAAGAAAAAAGCAAAATAATTATATGATGAAAATATTTCCCATCATGTACTATTAAAGCATCAACTGACTTGGCAATGAAATTCTAACC